>NC_041397.2:286523267-286822591 GCF_900747795.2 Erpetoichthys calabaricus | reverse complement strand
TATATCTATATATATACATACATCCTCATATACATACATATATATATACACATATTATATATATATAATATATATATATACACACACATCATACACACACCCACACACACACACACACCACATACATATATACAGTCATATGAAAAAGTTTGGGAACCCCTCTTAATTCTTTGGATTTTTGTTTACTCATTGGCTGAGCTTTCAAAGTAACAACTTCCTTTTAATATATGACATGCCTTATGGAAACAGTAGTATGTTCAGCAGTGACATTAAGTTTATTGAATTAACAGAAAATATGCAATATGCATCATAACAAAATTAGACAGGTGCATAAATTTGGGCACCCCAACAGAGATATTACATCAATACTTAGTTCAGCCTCCTTTTGCAAATGTAACAGCCTCTAGACACCTCCTATAGCCTTTGATGAGTGTCTGAATTCTGCATGGAGGTGTTTTTGACGATTTTTCCATTCAAAAATCTCTCCTGTTCAGTTAAATTTGATGGCTGCTGAGCATGGTCAGCCTGCTTCAAATCATCCCATAGGTTTTTGATGATATTCAAGGTCAGGGGACTGTGACGGCCATTTCAGAACATTTGTACTTCTCCCTCTGCATGAATGCCTTTGTAGATTTCGAACTGTGCTTTGGGGTCATTGTCTTGTTGGAATATCCAATCCCTGTGTAACTTCAACTTTGTGACTGATGCTTGAACGTTATCCTGAAGAATTTGTTGATATTGGGTTGAATTCATCCGACCCTCGACTTTAACAAGGGCCCCAGTCCCTGAACTAGCCACATAGCCCCACAGCATGATGGAACCTCCACCAAATTTGACAGTAGGGTAGCAGGTGTTTTTCTTGGAATGCGTGTTCTTCTTCCGCCATGCAAAGCGCTTTTTGTTATGACCAAATAATTCAATTTTTGTCTCATCAGTCCAAAATCACTTTGTTCCAAAAGGAATCTGGCTTGTCTAAATGAGCATTTGCATACAACAACTGACTCTGTTTGTGGTGTGAGTGCAGAAAGGGCTTCTTTCTCATCACCCTGCCATACAGATGTTCTTTGTGCAAATTGTGCTGAATTGTAGAACGATGTACAGATACACCATCTGCAACAAGATGTTCTTACAAGTCTTTGGAGGTGATCTGTGGGTTGTGTGTAACCATTCTCACAATCCTGCGCATATGCCGCTCCGGTTTTTTTTCTTAGCCTGCCAGACCTGCTGGGTTTAACAGCAACTGTGCCTGTGGCCTTCCATTTCCTGATTACATTCCTGACAGTTTAAACTTCTGAGATAGCTTTTTGTAGCCTTCCCCAAAACCATGATACTGAACAATCTTTGTTTTCAGATCTTTTGAGAGTTGCTTTGAGGATCCCATGCTGTCACTCTTCAGAGGAGAGTCAAAGGGAAAAACAACTTGCAATTGACCACCTTAAATACCTTTTCTCATTGATTGGACACACCTGTCTATGAAGTTCAAGGCTTAACGAACTAATCCAACCAATTTGGTGTTGCAAGTAATCAGTATTGAGTAGTTACATGCATTCAAATCAGCAAAATTACAAGGGTACCCAAATTTTTGTTCAGCCACTTTTTCACATTTGATTTAATTTCATACAACTAAATACTGCTTCACTAAAAATCTTTGTTCGGAAAACATCGCAGTAATCAGATGTTCTTAGGAAATGAAAGACATACCACTGTTATCTTTTTTGTTGAAAGTAGAGTCAATTATTATGCAGGCTGAGAGGAGTTCCCAAACTTTTTCATATGACTGTATATACACACACACACACATATACACAAACACACACACACACACACACACACACACACACACACACACACACACACACACACAGATCAAAAAACTTAACGGAACATAAATCACACATCGGATCTCAACATACAAAATATCCATCCATCCATCCATTTTCCAACCCGCTGAATCCGAACACAGGGTCACGGGGGTCTGCTGGAGCCAATCCCAGCTAACACAGGGCAAAAGACAGGAAACAATCCCAGGCAGGAGCCAACCCACCGCAGGACACACACAAACACACCCACACACCAAGCACACACTAGGGCCAATTTAGAATGGCCAAATCCACCTAACCTGCATGTCTTTGGACTGTGGGAGGAAACCGGAGCGCCCGGAGGAAACCCACGCAGACACGGGGAGAACATGCAAACTCCACGCAGGGAGGACTCGGGAAGCGAACCCGGGTCTCCTAACTGCGAGGCAGCAGTGCTACCACTGCACCACCTTGCCGCCCCATACAAAATATTCAAATGGAAAATCCTTACCAAGTAATACTGTGTAATTTGTTGAGAACAAAATGATGTAAAAACAGTCAATGAAAAACAAAATCACCAACCCATTAAGGGCTGGATTCAACATCACACCAAAAATCCAAAGTCAAAAATTGAAATCACAGGCTGATCCAGCTTGTATGAATTTCAACATGGCAACCCATAATGGGACTCAGTAGTGTGTATGGTCCCCATGTGCCTGTATGCACTCCCAGCAACATCTGGACATGCTCCTGATGAGATGGTGGATGGTGTCCTGGGGATTTCCTCTAAGATGTGGACCAGGGCATCAGTCGGCTCCTGGATGCACCAATACATAACATCCCAGATGTTCTTAGTTGGATTCAGGTCTGGGGAATGTGCAGGCCAGTCAATTGCATCAATGCCTTCATCATCCATTATCCGCCTACACACTCTGGCCAAATGAGACTGGGCATTGTCAAGCACGAAGAGGAACCCGGGGCCCACTCCACCAGTGTAAGGTCTGATAATGGCTCTTATGATTTCATCCTGGTACCTAACAGCAGTCAGGGTTCCCTTGCCTAGCAAGTGCCACCCTCCAAGAATATGCCTCCCCAGGCCATCACTGACCTACTGCCAAACCAGTCATGCTGGATGATGCTGCTGGATGCACAACATTCACCATGGCTTCTCCAGACGCTTTCACGTCTGCCACATGTGCTCAGTGTGAACATGCTCTTAACAGTGAAAAGAACATAGTACCAATGGCAGAGTTGCCAACTGTGGTATTCTGTGTCGAAATTTAATTGAGCTTCACAATGATGTGCTATGAGCACAGGTCCCACTAGAGGTGTTGGGCCCTCTTGCCCCCTTCATGGAATAAGTTTCTAAACATTTGGTCAGTAACATGCACACAAGCAGCCAACAGGATGTCATTTTGTAGGGCTCTGGCAGTGCTCCTCCTGTTCCTCCTTGGACAAAGGAGCAGATATTGTTCCTGCTACTGGTTTGATGCCCTTCTACAGCCCTGTCCAGCTCTCCTCGTGTAATAGTCCATCTCCTGGACTCTCCCCCGTACTCTTGAGACAGCAAACCTACTTGCAACAGCAAATAAGTATGTGCCATCCTGATTGAGCTGGACTACCTTTGCAACCTGAATCGGCTGCAGGAACCGCCTCATGGTACAAGTAGCGACAAGAACACTAGCAAAATGCCCAACTAGAGACGAATCAGTCAGGAAGGATAAGTAAAGAGCAATTATCTGTGGCCACCACCTGAAAAACCATTCCCTTTTTGGGTCAGCATGCTGTTGCCTCTCCAGTGCACCTGTTGTCACTTTCATTTGCCCCAAAGCAGGTGAACTTGATTCACAATTGCTTATACTCCCTAACTAGACAGATTGATATGTCTGAAGCTTACTGACTGTGATGTGTAAGTGTTCCCTTAACGTTTTTGAGCAGTGTGCATGCATGTGTGTGTGTGTCTGTGTGTGTGTGTATATATATGTGTGTGCATATATATGCATACATTAATGTATGTTTGCTATTATACAGTATATATTATGAAAATATGTTGCATTTACAGTACATACTCAAACAATCTCTTACCCTTGGAAGAGTGATTTTGATGTCAGTTCTAAGCTTAGCTAGAAGACGATTTAAGTTCTAGTAATGATTCATGCAACAACATTTGGTACAGTGGAACCTCTAGATACGAGTTTAATTCGTTCCAGCACTGAGCTTGTATAGCGAATTTCTCGTATCTAGAACAAACTTCCCCATTGAAAATAATGGAAATCCAGTTAATCCGTTCCGCACCCCAAATATATTAACATAAAAATCAATTTTCCTAACAAATAACACTGATAAATTATATATACTGTAGTCTACCTTTAATAAATAACACTGGTAAATAATATAACTGATTATTAAAAGAATCAAAACAGGTGTCCAAAGTGCAGTACAGCATTCAATAAATGTTTAAATAAATAATCCTTAAAACAGTTGTGAAGTGGAGGTTTAAAATACACAAGAATAACAATCGTTTAACACGAGGTTAAAACGTCAAAAGGATGCAGTCTTT
Organism: Erpetoichthys calabaricus; assembly: GCF_900747795.2. Taxonomy (NCBI): domain Eukaryota; kingdom Metazoa; phylum Chordata; class Cladistia; order Polypteriformes; family Polypteridae; genus Erpetoichthys; species Erpetoichthys calabaricus. The sequence continues at coordinate 286,818,232 of NC_041397.2, read as the reverse complement.
AAAAAACAGATGACAATCACCGGTGCTTCTTCTCTGTTAGCGTCTCACCTGCGGGCTCTGCAACAGGCGAGACACTCTTAATGCAGCTGACCTTCTCTACACCGTCCTGCTTCAGCTGTTTGGCTCGCCTGTTCAGCTACACGCCAGCCTGCTCTGCTTGCTTTTTTTTTTTTTTTTTTTTTTCTCTCTCTCTCTCTCTCTCCCCCTTAACCGGCTCGCGCTTCTCTATATATGCGGGGAGGACATGGCAGCTGCAGCCCATCAGCCACAGGAACAATCATGGATGTGGGCAGTTTCCCACCTGTGCACTTAAGTGAGAAACGCAGACACCGCAGATCGCGGCTCGCAACTGCTACCACGCCCCCTCGCTAAGCTGAGAGCTATACCCACAGCCTGGCTCGTGGCTCGTTACGCGAGCCAATGCTCGCATTTAGATCAAAAATTTTCGCTCATACTTTCCTCGTATTTTGAATTTCTCGTATACAGAGGTGATCGTATCTCGAGGTTCCACTGTACTAGCATTTCTTATACATCTTAAAGATATGTACAGTATATTTAAATTCATCTATAAACCTAACTTGCACAGTGTCAGTGCAACTGTGGGCAAATTTGGGTAGATGTGCAGGTTACACATGCAGGGATGACTTCTGTCTTGTGACAAATGCTGCAGAGAAAGACTCCAGGGGGGTATTTTTCGTACGTCGCTTAAATCATCCCAGATCAGATGCCTCATCTTGGATGAGTTAATGCCGGTGAAACTCATCCGGGATAAGTCGGTTTTTCAAATGCAGCTGTGTAGTAGATTAGTCTAGCTCAGGGGTGGGCAGATTCAGTCCTGGAGGGCCGCAGTGGCTGCAGGTTTTTCTTCCAACCCAATTGCTTAATAAGAAGCACTTATTGCTCAAGTAACACTTCTGCTTCACTTTAGTTTTCTCGCTCGTTAAGATGTTGAACCTTTATTACTTATTTTAGTCTTAAACAGCTGTAGTCTTGTTTTTTAATTGCTCCTTATTAGCAATAAAATGCAAATGACAAAAGAAACCAACATTTCTCCATTTAGCTTGTTTCCATTTACACCTGTGTGTATTTATCATGCACTATTAGGTTTAATTAAATACTTGGAAGGAAAGTGAAGAGAAAAAAGTGAAGAACTGAGAATTACTCATTTATTTTAGACTTCAAATCATTTGGATGATATCCTTAGAAAGGAAACAAAATCTAGGACATGAGAATGACTTGACATGGCAGAGTTAAAGCACTAGCAAGCCATGAAATAAAATAATTGACAAGTATTGTTTTTTAATTAAGCAACTGGGTTGGAACAAAAACCTGCAGCCACTGTGGCCCTCCAGGACTGAATCTGCCCACCCCTGGTCTAGCTGGATCCAAACATCCGAGATGATTGCGCGCGCCCGCACTGATTGAAAAGCCCATATATATTGAGTCTGGAAAACATGATCAGCAAGTCTCTGATAGGCTGCAACAAAATGACAAAAGAACAGGTGCATTTTTTCACACAAGTGGAGCAGGACCTTTTACTCGCAGAATATGAGGAATTTCAAGATTTAATATGTACAAGGGGTAACACTGCAAAAGCAGTCCAAACCAGAAAAAACGGCTGGCAAAAAGTGGCCGACAAATTAAACGGGCAAGTAGTGAGCATTGTACGTACTGAATGCAGCATTTCATTTCCTATGTGTCAGATTAATTATTATTTAAATATGTCATAATTCCAGGGGTAAGCTCCTCCTCAGAACAAGTGGCAGGATGCAGTGGTCACTTCATTTCAGGTAAAGGATGGTCATTGCATATATTTGTCCTCGATGTGTGCCATAGATATGTTCCATATAGCCCTCTTTTTTTGTTGGGTAATTTGCAGGGAATGTCATATCCCTAGAACCTGTGTCTGACCAACGAGATATTAACGAAGATCAAATATTTGATGAAGACACTGTGTCTGGTTATTCAGATCTGTGTACAATCCAGTGCCCCAATCACATTTGGAAATCCTGGGTAATGAGAATGTTAGGCTGATTGTGAGATTCTTTATGGAACTGTGGGTGTTTTTGCTTGTGTATTACCTACCTGCAATGGCATGAAAGGCCTCTTTTATTGTCTGCACACGCAGGTGTCCAGGAAACACTATGAAAACCAGAAGGAAATATTTCAGAGCCAAACAGACTTTACAAATTGCCTGGCAAACCTCACTTTTAGATAGATTTTCCACATCGCCTACAGTATATAAAAAAGTGCCGCTTGCAAAAAACCTCAAAGCAATGCATACTGTCTGTGTGGTTGTGAGAGCCCGACTTCGCCTAGTTTGACCTCGAATATAAGGTGCTAATAAATCTTTGAGGTACATCATTCCCCCTCGGTTAAAGCAGTATCTTTCGAAAAGAATTTCCTCCGGGAGCAATTAAAGGATCTTGCCGATCACGCAAAATCCTATCTATATGAAATTCTCTTCTTATAATTTGGGTACCGATATCAATTGGTCGCTCATTCATGAACGCCGAAGCCATGACTGAATGAATTCCATGCATGGACACTGATTAAGTGTGTCAGCTAATTCTTGTTTACATAGAACAAACCTGCTCCGAGCAGGTTTGAGGATTTGGATATGCTGCTATGACAACACATCCAGCAAGAGTTTAGAAAAACTGACAGATCCAGGATCATGCCAAATTGTCAACAATTACATCCGGCTAAACGTGTAATCCACATACAAAAAATACCCCCCAGCTCTTATGACCACAAACAATACTAAGCAAACTTTTTATGCATTTCAGCTAAATTTTGCCTTAACTAGCTTCCATCTATGTTCTTATTTTCTTGCTAAAAACATTATTTTAAAGTAACAGAAAGCGTCTGCCATATTAATTCTCTTCTCATTTCATCTTTATTCATCTCCTTCAAACTATCTTCCCAGACTTTACCCTGCAGTCTTGGAATCAATGTTAGCCTTTCCCAAGACTTTCTCTGGTAAGATTATATTCTTTTTGGCATAGGATGACCAAAACTACCGATAACATACAAGGTCAAACTTTAAAACTGCACTAAATATAACATAAGACACTAGCAGACTTTTTTAGTCACATCTGAACACTGTCTGGTTGTAGGTAGTAATGGGTCTACTAGGATTCTAAGTGAATTAGTAAATAGATGCACCACCAAATTGCAGTTAATTAGATTACGAAGAAAAAAAATTCTCCCATAGACACACAATCTTATTCTCATTTTTATGCTGAAAAATAACCTTTATTGTTTAATCCAATATAATACTGATGTCATCAGGGTCTCACAATGTCTGTCTTTCATATTGGCCACTCTTATCAGGTGCTGGTCGGTTCAGGTAATATTTTGGATGAGTTAAATTGTAACCATATGCTTGCAGTTTTATGACAGGAATTAATTTATAATGGAAATTGAGCTGTTTTTTTCCCTCCTTTAAGTAGCATTTGATCTAAATACATCATACTATCAGGGTTGTCAGACTGAATGTTACATTGCAAGTGCAGTTTTTCCCCCTAGAAAAAATTTTAATAGAGGTTGCACTGATAAATAATTAAATTATGGCAGTAATGAATAAATAAATAATAATGTGACCGATCGTGTGCTTTCATTCTCTGGGTCTGGTTCAGCAATACAGAAAAAGCAGACTTTCAAACAGATACAAAAGTGACACACCTTCAAATGACTAAGTTTACCTGTGCAGGATCAGCTGCAACAATAGCACATAAGACAGTTGTCACACAATGTTCAGAGGCTTTAAAGCCAGCTCACTTACTTTCTGTTCTGTTCTCTCTGTCCTGTTCAGACTGCCTCTCGGTCCGCTCAAGACACTGCTTCTGCCTCTCTTCAGCTGAATGCTCCTAAAGAAGATGCATTCAAGTTCTTTTAATCTGAAGGATCATGCTGGAGCAAGACAGACAACTAGCATGTTGCCAAATTTGCTGTGTGTGTGAATTAATGCTCCATTATGGAAAAAAGATCCAACGTTCCTTGAAATGCCGGAATAAAGGTCTCTTTACTCAGTTCTCTTCTGCTTGCCTTTTCTGTGCAACTCAGAAGTCTGAATGTGACAATATATATTAATATATACAGTAATATACAAAATGTAACAATTTTATAACAAACGAATACAAATTTTAAATTTATATTGACACAAATCATGCCCACAAAAAAAAAACGACATAAAATTTAAATTGAATCACATTTCCTAGATGGCTATAATAAGTAGAAGTTCACAACATTGTTGTTCGTTTTGCATTGCAAGTAAAATTATTAAAAAAGAGGGGTGAGAATTGCAAGGACTGCATTTGCTTTGGAGATGAGGGATGATTATCATGTTATCGGCTAAAAGCATGGTCAGATGTATGTCCTGACACAAGGTTATAAGTATTGTAAAGAAGGCATGTCACCTTTAAGGGCTACAGTTGCTAACATCTCACCACTGGTCAGTCACTTGAGATTATTTTGTCATGTTTTAGCCAGTTTTTTTTTAGTTTTTTTTAGTAAAAGTGCTTATGAAACTTCTTGGACAGGAAGTGTTTACTGAGTGACTTTGAATTATATTAGGCTAGTTTAATAACAGATAATTCAAATATATAACATGCAACTTTTAAAGTCATGTAGCTGGTGAAGTAAAATGTTTCAAAGAAGTGATGCTTTTTTTTTGTTATTGTAATAACTTCTGAAGCATTTTTTTTTAAAGAAAACCATTGCCATAGACTCTTACAGCTTGCTGTGTAAAAGGAAAAAGTGATTTAGTTATCATGGATAACAGAAAACATAAGACTTACGTAAATATATTTTTAAGTTCATGTTTGACAGGTCCTGTTTTCTATTGCATAAAGATTATCTCACATTATTTTTTTTTACATTTTTGTATGGTAGTGTATGGTAGAGTGTTACACAGCTGCCTCATAGTGCTTTGGCCTGCATTTTGAAACCCTCTAAAATGGCCTTTGGGATGGTGTGTTCATTTTCTTCAACAGTCTACAGATATGCAGTCCCTTCCACTTATAATTTCTGTAGTGCAAGAGAGTTGAGTTTGCTTGCAGTACAGAGTAACTCAACATATTGTTCTTGTTATTCAAAAATCAACTTTTACGATTTTTGAGACTTTTTCTTTTGTTATCAATTTTTTAATATATTTATGATTACACAGAATTGAACGACAGAACCAAGTAGCTCCTTACCAATTTGAATAACAGCTCTTTTTAATTTGAAACCATGTACTCAGAACTTTCTTCCCAATTAAGTGAAAAAATTATCCCTTCTCCATATGCCTTATTTGAGATTTGACACTTTTGGGGTGATTATCTCATGAAGGGGACTGAATAATGGTGACAGTTTTTAAATGCAAGTAGTACACAAGTATATGTATCTCAGTATAAAAATTAACTTGTTGTTATTTAAAAAATAACTAAGACACTGTAAATTAAAATTGTTATGTTGTTCATGATGAAAAAATGTGGGGGTCTCTGGTTTCCTCCCACAGTCCAAAGACATGCAGGTTAGGTGGATTGGCGATTCTAAATTGGCCCTAGTGTGTGGGTGTGTTTGTGTGTGTCCTGAAGTGGGTTGGCACCCTGCCCGGGATTGGTTCCTGCCTTGTGCCCTGTGTTGGCTGGGATTGGCTCCAGCAGACCACCGTGACCCTGTGTTCAGATTCAGCGGGTTGGAAAATGGATGGATGTACTTAAATGGCAAAGCTGTTTGAAGGATTCTTTATTTATGTTTCTTGATTATGCTAGACATAAGGTTTGAAGATTGTCTAAGTCCTCTCTTCTTTATATCACTATCACATTCTGAAGTGGGAACAAAGCGAATCTGAGGCCCTCACAATTGGTTGTAACATTTAGGCTCCTATGTTTTATGTTGTCTGGAGCAATTTAAAATGTGAGTTCATGCAGCTTTCCATGCTGATAAAGTTACCTTTGTGATAAGCAATGCTACATTGTTCTCTTCATCCCATGGGAATGCAGATGAATAAGTATAAGGTAGCAACATTCTTTGTCCAGAGTACCCGTTGGACCACATTGAGGTTTTGAATTCACCTCAGGTCATTTTTAAGCGCCTGCCCTGTAATTGTATATGGTGTGAGGGAGTATCAATATCACAGTGAGTGGTGGATAAAAACTGTGTTTTGGAAAACTCAAACTTGTGACCTAATTTCTTTATGTGACTCATTAGTTCATTTACCTGATTACAACTTAAAAGCACCGAACATTATAGCTGGGGTTCATTTTGCAAATCACCTCCCTTACATTCTGTAAGCAATGTATTTCATGGCTTACTTTATGAAAAGAAAGCGAAAAAACATAGCAAGAGGTCAGATGTTAATTTGAACAGTCACCCATATCTTGCATTAGAATGTACAAGAAGCACATTAACAGCATAACATACTTCTAAATTCTGGGGCCTCCATTACACAATTATTACATCTCTAGTGACCTGTGCTTGATTTTTGTTTGTGTACTTTTGTTGTATTTTTTCTGTTGCTTGCACAAGACAGAGTTGAATATCAGTACCTGATTGGCATGTTCAATGCTGCCCATTATGTTACTGTAGCCTACCACAGTGCAAGGCTTTGTGACTTCCACATTTCCCCTGACACAAACATCGGCAGTTGCTGCACTGTGAACAGTGCTTAGGGGGCTAACATCTTTCTTGTTCATCCACTTGATCGCAATTATTTTGCCTTTTTGTCATACACCTACTTGCATTCAACTGAATTCATCAAGCATATCATTATAGTTCCGTGCCATATGCATTGGTTTTACTATCATTGCTATTATATGACTCAACTAATAGTTAAGTTTCAGTTTGTTCTAAAATTAGCTTTATGTAGTAGCTATTCATTCACACACCATTGTGTGTTTTACTTTAAAGGACCACCCACTTTGATTACTGATGAGTTACCATTGAGAGGCAAATTAAATTAAAGTATTCAGGATTTTTTTTGCAGCATTAAGTTATTTCAACTACAAGATGGAAGCAGAATACCGCTCCAATCATTAGCTTAACACTTTGTGTCACATCGAACATTTTAACCTGTGAAACACTCAGGTTTAACTGTTTTTACATAGAATACCAAGCCCAGGAAACACTCTAGATTAATGGCAAACAGGTCTAAAACAAACAAAAAGATTACAATAAATAAAACTACTAGGGATACTCCAATCGATCGACTGCCGATCGAAATCGGACGATTTTCACTAAAAAAAGACTATCACTGATCGGTAAAAAGGCCAATCACAAAAAACGATATTTTCAGCCCCTGCTTTTCTAAGCTTTACAGTAATTTAGTTACAGTACTCCTTTACAGAAGAAGCCAGTGTGCATCTTTTATTTTTCTTCTTTTTCTTTTGCAGCAAGCTTCCTGCAGTGTAAACAAAGGGCACTATTGGGAAGTTTGTTTTATCAGTGAATGAGAGGCAATTGGTATATTAGCCTTTACATTAAAGAAAGCAAAGTAACAAAATGAAAAACAGTAATTGGAGAAGCCATCCTGCGCAACTAGACAACCGGCAACAAAAGCTACTTTAAAGAATACAGGCCTTTGTTTTGTCCTTTAAATTAAAGTGGGCACAGCGACCTTGTTTAAATGCAGCATCTTACACGTTTTATTGGAAAAAGAAAAGATAAAGAAAAATTTGAAATTGCTGCTTAATAAACAATAGGCTTTTTTAAAAAAAAAAAAAAAAAGATCTGTACTGTGTTCATTGTTTATTGCTATGTGTCATACAGTATGTGTTTTGGTAAGAAACATCCATCCTTCCATGCATCAGTTATTGTGCCATCAGTTAATCAGATCTGACTTCTGATCAGTAACAGAAGTACTATGTACCTAAGTACTTTCCTTTATACAATATTTGTAAGTTTTTTACGAAAGGCTGTAAGTGGGGTGTGGTAGTAAAGGCTTTGGACTTTGGATTTCAAACCCTAAGGTTGCAAGTTCAACTCCTGCAAGTCACTTTACCTGCCTGTACTACTACTGTAAAAACAAAAATAAATGTAGGCAATTGCATCTCAAATATTATGCCACTTTGGATAAAAGCATCAAAAATAAGTAACAATAATATTATTGGATCACTGGAGCTGCCTACTTTTGAACAAGCTACAAACAATTCCCCATAAATCAAACACTTCCGCATAAGATTAATTTCTGCTTTTTCTAGGGACTTGCCTCTTGTTGATGGTCACTGTAAAACATAATTTTACAGGAAAGTGCATTCTTTTGAATTGAAATGGGTAATCAGAAGGAATAATGGGAAATTTAAGTGTATATTGTCCTCATTATTAGTTTTTTACATTTTTTGGTGTTTTTCATCAGTTGTATGTTCAAGCTTGTATTTTGTTGCTATAGCCACAGGCAGACAAAGTTCTGACACTAAAGTTTTTTTATTCTCCTAGGTAACTACTTTGGCTTCTTTTTGAATTAATCTTTTGCCTAGCCTCTCAAAACTTAATTCAGAGATGCAACCATCAGTCTGATAGCCTTTCTATTGAGTGTTTTCTGTGTAGAATCTAAGCTGCACCCCCTATAATTTACAATACAGATACACATAGCATTTATACATATCTACAGTGCATCTGGAAAGTATTCACAGCGCATCACTTTTTCCACATTTTGTTATGTTACAGCCTTATTCTAAAATGGATTAAATTCATTTTTTCCTCAGAATTCTACACACAACACCCCATAATGACAACGTGAAAAAAGTTTACTTGAGGTTTTTGCAAATTTATTAAAAATAAAAAAACTGAGAAATCACATATACATAAGTATTCACAGCCTTTGCCGTGAAGCTCAAAATTGAGCTCAGGTACATCCTGTTTCCCCTGATCATCCTTGAGATGTTTCTGCAGCTTAATTGGAGTCCACCTGTGGTAAACTCCGTTGATTGGACATGATTTGGAAAGGCACACACCTGTCTATATAAGGTCCCACAGTTGACAGTTCATGTCAGAGCACAAACCAAGCATGAAGTCAAAGGAATTGTCTGTAGACCTCCGAGACAGGATTGTCTTGAGGCACAAATCTGGGGAAGGTTACAGAAAAATTTCTGCTGCTTTGAAGGTCCCAATGAGCACAGTGGCCTCCATCATCCGTAAGTGGAAGAAGTTCGAAACCACCAGGACTCTTCCTAGAGCTGGCCGGCCATCTAAACTGAGCGATCGGGGGAGAAGGGCCTTAGTCAGGGTGGTGACCAAGAACCCGATTGTCACTCTGTCAGAGCTCCAGACGTCCTCTGTGGAGAGAGGAGAACCTTCTAGAAGGACAACCATCTCTGCAGCAATCCACCAATCAGGCATGTATGGTACAGTGGCCAGACGGAAGCCACTCCTTAGTAAAAGGCACATGGCAGCCCGTCTGGAGTTTGCCAAAAGGCACCTGAAGGACTCTCAGACCATGAGAAAGAAAATTCTCTGGTCTGATGAGACAAATATTGAACTCTCTGGTGTGAATGCCAAGCGTCACGTTTGGAGGAAACCAGGCACCGCTCATCACCAGGCCAATACCATCCCTACAGTGAAGCATGGTGGTGGCAGCATCATGCTGCGGGGATGTTTTTCAGCGGCAGGGACTGGGAGACTAGTCAGGATAAAGGGAAAGATGACTGCAGCAATGTACAGAGACATCCTGGATGAAAACCTGATCCAGAGCGCTATTGACCTCAGACTGGGGCGACGGTTCATCTTTCAGCAGGACAACGACCCTAAGCACACAGCCAAGATATCAAAGGAGTGGCTTCAGGACAACTCTGTGAATGTCCTTGAGTGGCCCAGCCAGAGCCCAGACTTGAATCCAATTGAACATCTCTGGAGAGATCTTAAAATGGCTGTGCACCGACGCTTGCCATCCAACCTGATGGAACTTGAGAGGTGCTGCAAAGAGGAATGGGCGAAACTGGCCAAGGATAGGTGTGCCAAGCTTGTGGCATAATATTCAAAAAGACTTGAGGCTGTAATTGCTGCCAAAGGTGCATCGACAAAGTATTGAGCAAAGGCTGTGAATATTTATGTACATGTGCTTTCTCAGTTTTTTTATTTTTAATAAATCTGCAAAAACCTCAAGTAAACTTTTTTCACGTTGTCATTATGGGTTATTGTGTGTAGAATTCTGAGGAAAAAAATTAATTTAATCCATTTTGGAATAAGGCTGTAACATAACAAAATGTGGAAAAAGTGATGCGCTGTGAATACTTTCCAGATGCACTGTATATAAAAAATGGCAAACTTGCAAGCAATATATAAATGATTTTTATTTGTAAGTAAGTTTTTGTTGGAAAAAGTGTTGTTTAGTATTTGTCTCTGGAAAGAAAGGACTGATTTTCATGGAGAATAAAATAAGAACCTCATAGTACTAAATTCCTCTAATTAGAATTATAAAATGTCATTTTGTCAGTAGCGCCTTCCCTGACATATGAATAGATCACAGTTAAATATCAGCTCCCTTTGTTTTTCTGTGTCTGTCTCTCTCATTCATTTACATACAGTACTAGCTGTCCCCTTTGGCCCTACCCACATAGTAGTGAAAAAGGATAGTTTTAAAATCATTAAAAAAAATGTAATTCTGGCCAAACAGAAGGTAGGTATGCTCCAATGTTAAATATTGGCACTGTATCTGATCGCATTCAGCTCCGACAGGAGAGCATGGAGAAAAGTATGTGGCCATGATATCTCTGGCAATCAGCAGCCATCCTTGAAAACACAAGTAGCTCTGATCTCTCGCTCAAAAATGTCAAACGTTACTCCTTAACAATCTGTAGATCATAATGTCGGCTGAAAAAACAGGTATTGCTAGCTAAACGGAGGCAAGGTATACTCCAACATGTGATGAGAGGTAGACCGTCTCGAATGGAGGCTAGTGTGTGAGTGAGCAGGTCCCCATACCCCTCCACTCGGCCCGCAACCGCTCTCTTGGATTCACACAAATAAATCCGTACCAAAAGCGAACTATGATAAGTAGCGTGATGAGAGAAGTCGCAAAATCAACCGGAATGTTCAGGCAAATTATAGAAAAAACCCCAGATCTTAATCTGTTAAGTAGTTCTCTTGTGAAAAGTGGACAGGTATACAGACAGACAGATGTTGGATTTTATATGTACATACAGTTATATACAGTGCATTCGGAAAGTATTCACAGCACATTACTTTTTCCACATTTTGTTATGTTACAGCCTTATTCCAAAATAGATTAAATTCATTTTTTCCTCAGAATTCTACACACAACACCCCATAATGACAACGTGAAAAAAGTTTACTTGAGGTTTTTGCAAATTTATTAAAAATAAAAAAAACTGAGAAAGCACATCTACATAAGTATTCACAGCCTTTGCTCAATACTTTGTCGATGCACCTTTGGCAGCAATTACAGCCTCAAGTCTTTTTGAATATGATGCCACAAGCTTGGCACACCTATCCTTGGCCAGTTTCGACCATTCCTCTTTGCAGCACCTCTCAAGCACCATCAGGTTGGATGGAAAGCGTCGGTGCACAGCCATTTTAAGATCTCTCCAGAGATGTTCAATCGGATTCAAGTCTGGGGTCTGGCTGGGCCACTCAAGGACATTCACAGAGTTGTCCTGAAGCCACTCCTTTGATATCTTGGCTGTGTGCTTAGGGTCGTTGTCCTGCTGAAAGATGCACCATTGCCCCAGTCTGAGGTCAAGAGTGCTCTGAAGCAGGTTTTCATCCAGGATGTCTCTGTACATTGCTGCAGTCATCTTTCCCTTTATCCTGACTAGTCTCCCAGTCCCTGCCACTGAAAAACATCCCCACAGCATGATGCTGCCACCACCATGCTTCACTGTAGGGATGGTATTGGCCTGGTGATGAGCAGTGCCCAGTTTCCTCCAAACGTGACGCTTGGCATTCACACCAAAGAGTTCAATCTTTGTCTCATCAGACCAGAGAATTTTCTTTCTCATGGTCTGAGAGTCCTTCAGGTGCCTTTTGGCAAACTCCAGATGGGCTGCCATGTGCCTTTTACTAAGGAGTGGCTTCCGTCTGGCCACTCTACCATACATGCCTGATTGGTGGATTGCTGCAGAGATGGTTGTTCTTCTAGAAGGTTCTCCTCTCTCCACAGAGGACGTCTGGAGCTCTGACAGAGTGACCATCAGGTTCTTGGTCACCACCCTGACTAAGGCCCTTCTCCCCCGATCGCTCAGTTTAGATGGCCGGCCAGCTCCAGAAAGAGTCCTGGTGGTTTCGAAACTTCTTCCACTTACGGATGATGGAGGCCACTGTGCTCATTGGGACCTTCAAAGCAGCAGGACATTTTTCTGTAACCTTCCCCAGATTTGTGCCTCGAGACAATCCTGTCTCAGAGGTCTACAGACAATTCCTTTGACTTCATGCTTGGTTTGTGCTCTGACATGAACTGTCAACTGTGGGACCTTATATAGACAGGTGTGTGCCTTTCCAAATCATGTCCAGTCAACTGAATTTACCACAGAAAGACTCCAATTAAGCTGCAGAAACATCTCAAGGATGATCAGTGGAAACAGGATGCACCTGAGCTCAATTTTGAGCTTCACGGCAAAGGCTGTGAATACTTATGTACATGTGCTTTCTCAATGTTTTTATTTTTAATAAATTTGCAAAAATCTCAAGTAAACTTTTTTCATGTTGTCATTATGGGGTGTTGTGTGTAGAATTCTGAGGAAAAAAATGAACTTAATCCATTTTAGAATAAGGCTATAACATAACAAAATGTGGAAAAAGTGATGTGCTGTGAATACTTTCTGGATCCACTGTATTTCAGAATAAACTACGTTTCATTAAAATATAAATTGCCATTTTATTTTTTACCCAACATAAATATATAAATTTGAAAACTGTATAAGAATATTTTGCAAACCTGAAAAGAAATGACATACACTGTCAATAAAGCATCAACAAATACAGTCTAGGTGCTTTAAAATGCCCTGAATTTCCATGTTTAATCTGTAAAGGTCACAGCAAAAGAAGATTTAGTAAGCTCAGCGTTTGATAGTCAGAGCCAGACCTTTCATCTTCTTACACTCTTAACTTAAAAGTGAACAGAAGACACACAAGGGCATGTTTACTGCATTCCATATGTTTTAAGACTGAATCACAAGATATTCCTCCAAGAACACTGATAATATATCTCCCATTTTCACATAATTATTAGTAATTATTAATTAGTACTGTGTAGCATCTGTGTGTTTGGTTGCTTGTCAATTTTTACAAATTAATGACACCTGTCAAGGGTAGGATATAGTAGGCATCATGTGAAGAGTCAGTTCTTAAAGTTGATGTGTTGAAAGAAGGAAAATTGGAGAAGTGTAAGGACTGGACTGACTTTGACACAGGTCAAATTGCGATACACAACTAGGTCAGGGTTCCCACTCTTTTTAAGGAATCATTTTCCAGGACATTTCCAGGAGCTTTTTCCGGAAATTCATGACAGGATCTGGTCATACAGTCATACACTTTAGTTGCAGGCTTAACGCCATTTTAATTTCTCTTTGATTATGCAGGGACTTAGTGTCACCGATATGCTAAATTACATAAAGGCAACAGCAATTAATGCACTGATGTATAATGGAGTTGTTTGACCTCTTTTGTTACACACTTTTTTTAAACTGCAAAACTCTTTTAAAGAAATAAATGCCTCTTGGATTGTGGAAAACTATCCAAACACTGACATATACTGAGCAATTCCATAATGTTCAGTATAGAGCTGTTGATCACACCATGAAATAGGCTACCATAGTGACCTAATTTCAGTAAAAGTTACTTGCATATTACATATTATGTCATTGTTTGTATCAAATAAATTTATGTACAATGTTTGTATTAAACAAAACTGCATAAAGCCAATTTATTGCCTATATCATGTGTATGATGCCTATAACACTAATATATGCAATAACTGGCACACGACAAAACAAAGTCAGAGTTAACTTTCAACTGGTAGCTTTACTGGGAATACAGCAGCTGTAGAATTTGCATAAGTCAACGACAAAGATTATAATAAAGAACTTATCTTTGTGGGAAAAGAAGCAAAATACATCCATTTTAAATCATGATAGCCTTGCCATCAATTCCTGAGTTGAAAACTTGGTTAAACTAGAAAGAATACTAGGAACAAAGGATAAGAGCCTGAACTCCAGTATATTGGAAAAAAAAACAATCTATAAGTCACTGTAGTGTAACCTATGAAAAAGGCATCTGGTGTAGGCCTAGGTTTAGAAACAATGCTGGTGTTGCTCCTTGAGGTCTGATAAAACTGCATCCAGACCGATGACCTTTCTTTTTTTCAGCAACACTTTTACGATAGGCATTAGATTTTGTGAGCAGTGTAAAGTCCTGTTTTCTCTCAGCCTTCTCTGCCATTGCATCTGCTTCTTCTTGCATTGCCTCAATGCTAGTGATTATTTTCTGTCTCTTTGCTGCCACTTTTGTGATTTCAGAGCGGAGCTATTCTCTTTGCTTGTCATTTTCAGTTTCCTTTTTCTTCTTTTTTTCATCATCAAGGTATTGGACATATCGCATCCTGGCATTTCTGCAATGTTGCAAGAGGGGCTTTGGCAATACTCCATCAAATGAGCCACCAGTCAAAGAATCTTGGATTAGACATCAGAGTCCTTCCATTCAGATTTGTAACCAGCATGTCCTTATTCACAGAGTACCCTCTTTCGACCGCTGCTTGCCCATGTGACAATGTGAACAGGTCTTTCATTGATTTCCACAGAATTGCATACTCTGCTTTGTCACCAGCAAATCTTCCCATGAATGTGTTCAGCCGACAGGAGCTACTTCTATACCCTTGAAATTCCTCCTTATGGTGCTGCACCATTTCAGTGAGGAACATCTTGTACTCACTCAGGATTTGGTCACAGTCCTCTGGTGTATGCCATTTGGCGTTAAGAAGCAGCTGTAAGAGCTTCTCAAACATGGAGGTGGCACGCCTTTCATCGCTGATCATAGTTACTGGATCTAGGCATGCCATGTGCCTTACTGCTGCATAATTCAAAGGGCATCTGTCCAGCAGTTTCTTTGCTGTTGCGGACAGGAAGGCTACACATTCTCTCTCTACACATTCCTCTGGAGGGAGCTAACGTTCTGTGGAATAATGGAAGCAAGCTAGAATAAGAAGTTGAGCCAGGAGCTGTTAAGCATGTTCAGTTGTGCAAATAAACGGCACAAGCCAAGTAATATTTATTGTGTTGCGATTGCTCGACTACAAGGATATCACACGAACCTACACAAACACACAAGAACAGGCATTTAGATGTAGGCTTCAAGTAGCCTAAGCCCTATTTGTTTTAAATGAAAGCAGTAGCTCTTTGTCTAATTCTTTTGAAGACTGTTATCGTGTTCGTGCTGTTTTAGGTTTGGTTCACTGAATTTATTTGCTTAACAGTGGGACCACATAGGCCTACAAAATGATTTTAGATTGATTAAGCAATTTCCTCCGGGATCAATAAAGTATTCTGATTCCCGTCATTAGACAATTAGCACTATGCTAACACCTAATGGGAATTGCCATTAACAGGCTAACAGAAATTAGCATCGCCCATTTACTTGACATGTTTAATATGCGACCTGGGTCCGCATCAGACGGTATGAAGTAACAAAACTGTCGGTTGCACCATATGCACTGTGGTCATACTTACAGTCATGCACTCAGCAGAAATTTCAAGTGATAGATAGATAGATACTTTATTAATCCCAATGGGAAATTCACATCGATGAACTGATGTTCTGTTGTTCTCCTGTCAGCTACTGACAAGCTAGAGCAACGAGGGTCAAAACTCAAATATAATTGCCTATACTGTACATGTCTCAGTAGGTGGAGACATTGCGCAGCAGAGGCCACGACCTAGCTCAGCTGTCATCATATCTAGACTTACGAACAGCAAGCTGTTTCAAACAGAAAAATTAAAAAGCGAAAACAGAAATAAAATTCCAGGACAAGAAAGATTATTTCCAGGACATTTGGCCATTTCGATCAGTTTCCAGGTCATTTCAATGACTGGAAAATAACCCTCAAAATTTTCAGGTTTTCCAGGACGCGTGGGAACCCTGTAGGTCAGAGCCTCTCTAAAACAACAGGTCTTGTGGGGTGTTGCTAATATGCAGCACCTACCAAATGGTGGTCCAAGGAAGGACAACCACTGAACTGGCGACAAGGTCATGGGCATCCAAGGCTCATTGATACGGAGAGAACTCCAGGCCATCTGGTATCATCCCAATGAAGAGCTAGTGTAGCACAAATTGCTGAAAAACATCATGCTGGCCATGAGAGAAAGGTATCAGAATACACACTGCATAAAATTATAATGTGTATGAGGATGCATAGATGCAGACCAGTTAGAATGCCCATGTGGACATTTGTCCAGTACTGAAAACACCTACAACAAGCATTTGAGCATCTGAACTGGATCATGGAGCAATGGAAGAAGGTGACCTGATCCAATGAATCATATTTCCTTTTAGATCATGAGGATGGCCAGGTGCATATATATGTTATTTACCTGTGGAAGTTATGCCAGCAGGATGCACAATGGGAAGAAGAAAAGCCAGTGGAGGCCATGTGATGATCTGGGCAATGTGTTGCTGGGAAATCCTAGGCCATGGCATTTATAGGGGGTGTTACTTTGACACATACCACTTACCTAAAGATTGTTACAGACCATGTAAACTAATTCACAGCAACAGTATTCCCCCGATGGTAGTGGCCTCTTTCAGAAGGACAATGCACCCTGCCACACAGGGAAAATTATTCATGAATTATTTGACAATGGTTTGAACATGATAAAGCATTCAGGGTGTTGACTTGGCCTCCAGTTTTCCTAGATATCAATCCAGTGAAGCATCTGTGGTATGTGCAGGTATAATAAGTCAGATCCATGGAGGCCAAATCTTACAACTTACAGAACTTAAAGGATCTGCTGCTAACATCCTGGTGCCACATACCACCATGTGTGGCTGGTTGGTATAAGCATTTTTAGAAAGCACATTAATCCTCACCTTTGTAATAAGTATCTAGTGTGGCAGTGGAGGCTCAGCTGTGAGAAAAATCTTGTGTCTACTAGGGTTTAAAGTCTTTCAAACATCTCTGAAACCCACAGGTTAGCTTCAACTTAAATCTGGTGTAACTTACGATTCTATCTGCAATACGATAATTTTCAACATATACTCATCCTTCCATCACCATGATTCACCAGGACAACATCAAACCATTTTTTTTACCTCAGGTCTTTATTGTTCAAGGTGTCTGGTTTTTACCGACTTCAATGGCATATTTTTTCTTTATTCTTCATAAAGCATACCAGAATGGTGATTGACCACGACTGCAATAACCAATTCTTGACAATAAGCCGCGTGTTTTGATATGCCTCTTGTTGCACCAGCTATAAGTTGATGGACTTTTACATGTCCGCTTAACTAGACATTGTGTCAGGCTTTGCCAACACCTCTCATCGTTGGACATTTTTGGAGTGGACATGGGGTAGAGAAGCCTTTTACCCTTTGGCATAAAGTAAAAGTAAGGTAAAGCTAACAGACTGATTTCTACTTTGTTGCTATGTATAATAGAAGGCAGTATTTATGTGACTATAAAGACCATTAGGCAACCCTGCTGAAACAAGGATTTGGGTGTTGTTAACTAGGGTTGTCATATCACATGTCACTATTAAATTATAAATAAATACATTTAGAAGAAAAATCATTTTTAAAGATGACATCTAAATATAAATGAAAGGCTGTTTGTTCAAGCTCACACTCATTTTAGCACTGTACATGTGTTACCCAGCTTCACTCAGGAAATTTCGTAAGACAATGGGAGTCGGTTATAGTGTCATCAGTTAATTAGGTTTATCAGAAGTACTATGTAACTAAATGCTTTCAAAATACAATATTTGTAGGTTTTACTTTTGGGTTCTAATACTTTTGGGAGCATACTTTAACTAAATCTGGAGGATTCCACCAGGTGGCAGTGCGAGAAATCATCACTATGAGAAAAGAATGTCTGGTTTTACTGTGTTGTGAATTGGGGGAAGAAAGGTGTTAAAGTATAAAAATTCTTTGCATTATGATTCTGTTACAAAGGTGCAAAAAAAAAACAAAAAAAAAACAGCAACACAGAAGATGGTGAGACCATTAAAGGTATTGTGTCATTACGATGGGGACTATGCAATTCTTATATTGCATCTCAGAAACAGATGAAGAAAAGTTCCATGAATAAATCTGCATGTCAGCATTTAAGTTTGATGATTTGCTTCACTGCATTGAACCCATTCATCAAACATTGAAGCACGCAGATTTGTCCTGTTAGAGTGGCATTGTAGCGTGCCGTCAAATGTTGATAGTAAACAACGATGCTGGTGCCACATACCAAAATTCGAACACACAAGCCATTCATATCTTTGCTTTTACTGCAACTCGCACACATGGCATGTTAATTTCTGATAACATGCTAAGAGGATTTGTCAAAAGAACGCTGGAAGCATACGGCAGCTATGATGCGTGCACATAAGCGTTCTAAACATGAAGTTATTATAAACCAGCCGTTGGACTTGAAACCCTGCAATTGTGGGTTCAAATTCTGCTTCTGTCAATGTGTGACTATGAGCACATCACTGCAATTGCCTGTGTTCCAACATTTAACCAATTGCATCTGAAATGCTGTAAGTCTTGGATAAAGGCATTGGTCAAATAATATGAAAAAATAATCATATTATTAAGTCACTGGAGCTGCTCTATAAAATTATTTATGAAGAAAACATTCTCTCGATAGATCAATTCCTGCTTTTTTCTGCTTTTCCAAGCGACTTGGCTTTTGTTGATAGTCATCGCAAAACACAATTTTACAAGAAAGTGTATTCTTTTTAATTGAAATGGGTAACACTGCACAACAAGTTTTTGCTTCTTGAACACTGTTGGGTGTTTCTTATAGATTTTTGGGTGATCACGAATATCACATCAAAATTTACCCATCACGTACCGTTTCAGAGAAATTTTCAGTTTTGTCATATTTTTTTCTTACATTTGTATCCAAACATATTCGCTCCCGTAAGTGACTTATCAACTATGGATTGTGCAGCCTGGGCATGTCCAGGCATGGAATCAGGCCAGGTTGGAAGCTGTTCTGTGGAAGTTGATATGTTGGGCATCGCTGGGTAGGTCTGAACGAGCTTGACGCTGTCTCAGCATGCTATAAAGGTGGCTTGCATACACCGATCCTGCTCATTTGGTTAATATAGATAGTCAGTGTGTATGTATAGTATCAGTATAGTAAAGTATAGTATCTGTAGCAATATAACAGTAAGTAAGCTTGATGCCATATAAGTCAGTTCAGTTAGTCAACTTGCATTGCATTCATATACACAGGTCTGATCACTATCTGATACTTGGGTGGTAATCTACAAGGTAACTCATGTGGTTGGTCGGCCAGCCGGCAGACATCCGCTTCGTCGTCTGGATTAAGATCAGGGGAGTTTCCTAGCGACAGGTACAAACTTTCAATGTTATGATCGCCGAGCCACTTCATTATCAATTTTGCCTTCTGACATTCTGGAAAATGCACAGATCACCAAATTGTGCCTGGATTGTTGGGAGAAGTTGTTCTTGGAGGATGTTCTTTTATTTATAGCCATGTTCTTGGGCAGAATTGTGAGTAGGCCCACTCCCTTGGATGAGAAGCAACCCCACACAGGACTCATGGTAGCGTTCACCTTTTCCTTCTCCGTTTAATCGATTTTCCAGATGTCCCAAATAGTCAGAAGGAGATTCATCCAAAAAAAACTTTGCACCAATCTTCTGCTCCTGTAGAACTTCAAACTGTCCTTGTTGTTTTTCTTGGAAAGAAGTGACTTCTTTGTTGCACATCAACACAAGGCCATTGTCCAAATGTCTTCGCCACTGTGCGTGCAGATACATTCCTATCATAGTAACCTTGTTGTAAACGGTGCTATATTGAGTCTGATGCAACAGACTGGTATCCATAACAACTTAAAACATTTCACAGCTGTACAAAGAAAACAAATTAATAGTCACTATTGTAATCTACAAATGTTTATGCCATGGAGTACTGAAAGCCTGAATGGCATTAGGTGTTTATTTCAGAAGGCCCAATTGATTGCTTGAGTTGATAATAAATCATACAAATACACATGCTATCCTCATGGGCATGCAGAGATGCCAATTTAAGTTAGTTACAAAAGGAGGTCCCATTTCTCTCTATTGATATTCATTTTATATGTTACACTTTGCCAAGAAAATAAATTCATTGGGGTCTGAGCCTCAATAAATAAGTTTGATAAAACATGTAATTTATAATGATGGCTCAGTGAGAGTCTACAGAAAAGTGGAAATAATGCCAGCAATAGTTTTGTTAAATAAATCATGACCTTTAAAAATACAGAAATTACTTTGGCTATAACAGCAGCTTACTGGCTTCCTTATAAAAAAAATAATTCTGTCTGCTGTTGCTTTCTAGAATTACTTACTGTCATATTATTTTTTCATATTTCCATATCCTGACAAGCACCTTCTAATTAAATTCCTACTGGGGATACAAAAAAATGAACTGATTTGAGGGAACTGTGAGAAGGACACACGGGTCCACAGTGGTTAGCACTGCTGCCTCATAGATGCAGCATTCTGGGTTTGAGTCATTTACCCAGCTATGTGTCTCTAGTCTGCACATCCTCCTTATGTCTTTGTAGGTTTCTCTATAGGTACTCCAGTTTCTGTCTTATACTACCAAAGGACATATGGGTTAGATTAACTGGCAATTTCAAAATTAGTCTGCATAAGAGTCAGTGTATGATGTTTCATAAGAAGACACTGTGATGGACTGACAACTTGGCCAGAGTTGTTTTTTAACTTGTATCAATGCTGCCATGCAAGGTAAAATTTCATAAACACAATTTTAGAATAAGCATGCCAGGCCCATAATTGACTTTCCTCACTTCTTCTTCTTCTTCTTTCGGCTGCTCCCATTAGGGGTTGCCACAGCGGATCATCTTCTTCCATATCTTTCTGTTCTCTGCATCTTGCTCTGTTACACCCATCACCTGCATGTCCTCTCTCACCCCATCCATAAACCTTCGCTTAGGCCTTCCTCTTTTCCTCTTCCCTAGCAGCTCTATCCTTAGCATCCTTCTCCCAATATACCCAGCATATTTCCTCTGCACATGTCCAAACCAACACAATCTCACCTCTCTGACTTTGTCTCCCAACCGTCCAACTTAAGCTGACCCTCTAATGTACTCATTTCTAATCCTATCCATCCTCGTCACACCCAGTGCAAATCTTAGCATCTTTAACTCTGCCACCTCCAGCTCTGTCTCCTGCTTTCTGGTCAGTGCCACTCTTGCTGATATCCACCTGTCACAAATTACTCCTGACACTCTTCTCCACCCATTCCACCCTGCCTGCACTCCCTTTTTCACTTCTCTTCCACAATCCCCATTACTCTGTACTGTTGATCCCAAGTATTTAAACTCATCCACCTTCGCCAACTCTACTCCCTGCATCCTCACCATTCCACTGACCTCCCTCTCATTTACACACATGTATTCTGTCTTGTTCCTACTGACCTTCATTCCTCTCCTCTCTAGAGCATAGAGCATATCTGCACCTCTCCAGGATCTCCTCAACCTGCTCCCTACTTTCGCTACAGATCACAATGTCATCAGCAAACATCATAGTCCACGGGGACTCCTGTCTATTCTCATCTGTCAACCTGTCCATCACCGTCACAAATAAGAAAGGGCTCAGAGCCGATCCCTGATGTAATCCCACCTCCAACTTGAATGCATCCGTCACTCCTACCGCAGACCTCACCACTGTCACACTTCCCTCGTACATATTCTGTACAACTCTTACGTACTTTCTGCCACTTCCAACTTTCTTCAACATGGTTAAGTCCAAACCATATAGTTCAAGGAAACTGAACTGTTTTATTCCTGAATAGAAGAAGCTAAGCAGAGATCTAATCTCAGCATAAAAAAAAAAAATTCACAAGACTCAAATCGGTCCAACGGAATTCTGTGATTTAATAGTAAAACAAACACCAAGACACCTATGGGAAACTATGGGGCAGTTTGTGTTAAAAACCAAGAAGGCCTTCTCCATCCAAAGGCATGTTTTAATCCAGAAAAAAATCAATTAGTTATAGTATAGGGCTGAACGATTTAAAACGAAATTAAAAATTTGAATAAATGTCGTCACAAAAATTAAATACAGTGCCTTCACAAAGTATTCAGACCATTTTAGTTCTTTTATTTGCAAAACTTGATGAGGGGGAAAAATTAAATAACTTGCACAAGGCTGCAACATACAATAATGTGAAAAACGTAAAAGTGTCTGAACACTTTCTAAATGCACTGTACAATATATATGCAGTCACCTCCATAATGTTTGGGACAAAGACACATTTTCCTTGATTTACCCCTCAGTTCCACAGTTTAAACTAGACTTTAATTTAAGCATATCTGCATAACATCATGTAGAAATCACAATACATTTTCTACATACTATTATGGTGCCCTGAAATGGGGGATGATGTCATTCTTCCTTCTTTACATTTATATAGTGCTTTTCTCCATGCTCAAAGTGTTCTCCCTGCATCCCGCCCCCCCTCCACCCCCCAAATTAATAGCATTTTTATAATGCTAAAGTAAAGACATATATGCATTTTCAGACTTTTTGGCTTTAAGAGCACATTCCACTAAACAAAACTTTTTATCCCCAAAACAGAGCTAAGAAAAAATTCTATTACTAATGACGGTTAAAAACAAAAATTTGTAAGTACTTTGCTCTGTAACATTTAAAAAGCCGAACATTCCTAAACTGAACAAAAGATAATATTTCTGAAATGCATAATATAAAAGCAACTAGGCTTAAAAAAGTGTAATTGAGGTTTTATACAAACAATGAAACATAAAACAACATGATTAAAACTGGTTGTTTAAATTTAAGGTCATGGGAGGATGGAGCCTAACCTGGCATCTTTGGGAATACGGCAATAACCAACCCTGGGATGCTAGCACACTCACTCTGTTTTTCCTCCTACTTTGCAAAACCTTCTGGAGAAACAAGGAGAATATGCAAACTCTGCACAGTCAAAAACTGGATTCATGTGTGGCCATGAGTGTAACCAATTTTAAAGAAATGTGATGTTGTAAGTCACTTTGAATAGAATATCAGCCAAATGTATAATAACAACAAACCTAATAATAATAGTTATTTAGATACAGAAATGTTTCATTATTCAGGCCTGGTGCATAGAACCCAATCTGGCCCCTAGCAGAGGTTACTGAACTACAACATTTATTTCTATAACACATTTTCATACAAATGATGTAGCTCAAAGTGTTTTACAAGATGTCAAAAAATTAGTTACATGCAAAGAAAACCAAATATTAAATAAGAAAAAAGATGCATACTGTAAATAGTATGCAGAAATAAATAATGCACACTTACATAAGATATAGAATTTTTTATCTTAATTGTATATTTATCAACTCTATTTAAGTCTTTAAATGACTATTCAGAGTGTCACACTGTTTCCAGAGAACGTTTAAAAACTTCCCATTATGTGAAAGATCAACCATTATTTAAATAATAGTAATAATGATAATAAAGTATATTAAATGATACTACAGATGGAAGGAAATTAGTAAATAAATGATTACAGCACAATAAAATTATATTTATAAAAGGCGAAATTCAGTTTCATCAAGCCTCTAATCCTGTATGCTAGGATAATTACATTTTTATTTTCTGGTTTCTCAAAAATAAAATACAGCCTCATATCAAGCTGTAGAACTGATTAAGTAAAACCACTTTAAATGAGTAATTGTTCTGGTCACCAGTGCTTTATTTACCATTTTCACGTTACCATCAACATTAAACAAGTTTACGAAAGCTTGACATTTATCCAAGCAGAATGCAAGGAGTTTGAAGAGTTTTTCAAGCCATTTGTCATACAACAAGATGTAATATCAGCACAAACTACTTTATTTAAAATACTATGGTTTATCATTTAGTACATAGCATTGATAAGTGACTTCAGAAAGCATTCTTGGTTGAGCTCATTTACAAATGGCTGGAATTCCTATTCTATTTCTGTTTCACACAGACAAGGTTCTGGGTATAAATCAGCAGAAGATGTTATTTTAACATGCAGATAGCGGGTGTAGCAGGCAGAGTGAAATTTGCACATAAGGAAAACTAAAAGAAGCCAAGAAGTTAATGACACAATAGTAAACAGTACATGCCAGTAGTGAAAAAGTACAGGCAACATGTTTGTGTTTCTTGAATAACTGAACAACATCATAATGCATGGATTTGTTGTGGTTGAAAACAGAAATAGTTTGAAAACAACCAAATTTAAAGTTGACACCTACCAATCTTTTTTCTCCTCAATCACATTGACAGAGTCAGTAGGAACTGGCAAGGTTTCAGAATACTTTCATTTTGTACTATTGACACCAGGATTGAAGGTCAAGCATGCAATCAAAAAATAGCCAGGCTGTGATATCAGTGCTTCAATATAAACCATAAATCGATTTAAAATATATTTACTTTAGAAAAGATGATAATTAAAATAGAATAAAATCAAGATTTACAGAAGATTCACACTTTGAATTAGGTAATCTGTTGTTAATGCCAGTAACTCATTTGAAAAGAAAGATGAAAAACGCCCTTCATTTTGTTTGCACTAATAAATGCAGCTGCCTGCAAGCTGCAATCACTGATAAAATGTTGCTCAGGATTTTTTTCTATATTATAAATATTATTATCGCAAATTTCCTTGAAACATCATGATATAATTTTGGGGCTATATCGCCCACCCCAATGGGTATCAATACATTTCAGTCTCAGCAGAATTTTCCTTCGTAATTTCATAAATAAAACATTGAATTCAATTTATCTTGAGGGTGCAAGATGATCAACACGTCTTAAAGTAAGTGTGTTAGGCAATGCAGATTAAAAATCTGAGATATCAGAAAATACATACAAACCTGCAAAGAGACCCTAAACAATAGATAAAAATAAATAAAAAGCACCATAGGAGTAACACTTGTAAGATATATAAAATACACTTTGAAAGGACAACCTCTGTCAGGTATTTCTCAGTAATAGATGAGAATCTCAATTTTTAATCCATAATATATTTAGAAATAATGGTCATTTAAGCAGAAGGAAGACACTAATGGCCCTGCAGGTTTGTGTTTACACACTGCAACTAGCTATGAAGTAGAAGCAAACAATCCTTTTCTAAAATAAAATCTTAATAACAGCATCAAAATTTTCATCAAGTATTGTAATGAATCTGGTAATGTGTTATTCAGTTATGCTTGAAATGTAATGATAATGCAATTATAACTTTAGTGTAGCTGCTGTATTGTCATATGCCACAGAGACAATGGATTTCTATTTTCATACTTGCCCTACGTAAAATAAGCAAAAATAACTGATATCATAATTTCCACTACATATATTTTACAACCAAAGTTATAATAAATGATTAATTACTGTAATTGAAAAATCATGTTTTTATTTTTTTTTCTTTCAATAACTTTCAAGTTAATATCAGCGAGTATCTAGGATCTTCATATTATTCACAAGGATGCGGGAGAAATTATGCACCATTTTTTTAAGCAAGCTGCCAAGCGATGTGACCAGTAAGGCAATAAAGGCAGACACAGCTATGTATTTGCTGCCTCTGGAACAACTTACAGGAGGTATGTTCATAGTCACTGAAGTATAGCAAGTCAGCTCTGCTTCCTCTGCAATATCAGGCTGTTGCAACAAACTAGGTTATGGATTAAGCATTTATTTATGACATTGTGATCAATAATTTTACAATATTATATAAAATCATTGTAAAAATGTATACTGCTTTGTTCCCTTGTGTATTGGCTATTGTATTACATTGTTTGTTTGCTAAATTTTACAATCCTGATAGTATCCAACTTTCCTCTGATTATTCCCAGTTTTACATTCTGAATTCAAAGCAGACTTCACTGACTTTTATTGTTTTATTGGCTATTGTATTACATTGTTTGTTTGCTAAATTTTACAATCCTGATAGTAATCGACTTTCCTCTGATTATTCCCAGTTTTACATTCTGAATTCAAAGCAGACTTCACTGACTTTTATTGTTTTATTGGCAATCCTATCTTATCCACCCTAATCAGTTTCACACTAGAACATCAACCTGTGTGAAAACTGACAGTAAAAAAATAAACTGACAGTAAAAAGGTTGAATTCTCAAACTGATAACACAATTTAAAAAAAAGAATACTTAATCTACAAAAAAAATAAAAAATAAAATAAAATATTGATCTTCACAAATTGTGTTGGTACTAATTTCTTAAAATTCAGTTTTTATATTTAACAAGTGACAAGAAATTGACAAACAATAAGAAATAATACCGAAAACTGCTCTGCAAAGAAAACACACGTCCAGATATTTCACTAAAACAGTAAGACTAAATAAATACATAACAATTTGAATGTCATGATAGTAATAACAACAGGAGTTTAAAAAAAGAAATGCTCACTGTGCAGACACTGCCCAATCAAAATGAAACGCAAAGCAGTACCAAACAGTAGTGTCAAAACTAACTGTTACAGAAAGGTTTATCTTATATAATTATTTAACACTCTGCAACTGAAAAAGTGTAGTACATCGGATTTACTTTATTTTACTTTTCAAGAACTATGAATTGCCATCCTTTGCAATATGCTTTCAGTTAGCATTATTTATACTTTACAAACATTATGAAGCTGTTTAATACCAAATATATGTAGCTGAGCCAGCCCCCTTGGATTTAGAGAAAAAATACATGCATAATCAGTCTTGCTTATCTATTTGGATGATTTTTGTCTTTTGCTATTAAGTTTCACATATAAAAACTATTTAATAAAAAATTAAATACAGCAAACATGCATATGCCTACTTGAACTATTTAGACAGAATCAGTTGTGCTATTAATCAATAAAACATAACACGATTAATCATTTACAAAATACTTGTTAGTACAGAAGTTATATGTACTATAATCACCTTTTTTAATCATGATAACCATAATAAGTGCTTTTTCAACAAAAGCGAGTCAATGAATAATATTGCTCTTATTCTGTCTTTTACATGCATTGATGGTCTGTTGATGTGTTCCTTATACAAATGTAGTGCATCTCTATGGTGGAAATACAGTATTATCAGTGAACAGATACCATATGAGCCAAAGAAGCAAGATTAGATCCCTTATCATTTAAAAGTGCCAGTTAAAAGAATAAAAGGCAGTAGATAAGCATTTAACTGATTTGTAATGGGCACTAAATCTCTCATGAGCCCACAAATGATACAGTAAATTGGATTGCTACACAAGGATTATTATTCCACAGCTTTTCAAAAGTAACATGGCATGAAATCTAATTTGCTTTGAAGGAAATGCACTTACAAATGTCTTTCTTGTCCAACAAAGCAGACCTAAAATACACACAAAGAAAGGCGGATGCATTTTACAGGACTTTTTTTTTTTTTTGGACTAACAAATAATGGCCACCATTAATCAGTTTTGTATCAAGAACAGCAATGAATGCTCGCTCACTTTTTTTGAAAGTACCTGAAATAATTGATACTTCAAATATAGATAAACTGTATTATTACTATTATTATTATTATTATTATTGCTATTATTTAAACATAATCATAGCAAAGCCAAGAAAAAAACAATGCTATACTTGTTTTTGATACTGGTGTGATACTGGGACTTAAAGCATTCTGCACATTTTAGAGCTTGTGTTTAAAACTACCTTTTACAAATAGATTCACTAATGATTTCTTCACTCAGTGACCAGTAAAATTAAACATTGGCTCTCCCTATGAAATTCATGTACGATTGATAAGCAAAAAAGAGGAAGTATGTTTCAGAGTGTAAAGGTAATTAACTGGAGGCAAGGAAAAGAACTTAGATTTTTCAATGTTGTCTTTAAAATTCAAATAGAACACTCTGAACTGATTAATTGTCGATTGAAGCATATTCAAAGCATTCTGAAATTTAAAGTCATTCTAAAAAAAACAATGAAGTACTGAAATTTTACCAAGAAAGCTAAATTAAAGAAGTAGAAAATCTACAAGAAATGATGGTCAGGTAGAATCATCTAACATTTACTGGAGCACATAATAAATGTCTTTATTCAAAAAACAAATGGAAAATTCTTCAGGTTGCTTCAGCTAGGGTCAAATGTACACAGGGCCTATCCTGGCAGTATTGGGTGGAAGAAAGGAAGCAACACTGAGAAGGACACCACAATTTAGAGACTGCAGTAGGCCAATTTGAAATCACCAAATCACATTACATAACTTTTTGCTGTGGGGCTCGTCAGACTTACTGACCACAGTCTCTGATCTACAGGCAGTTTGGTGTAGTGGTTAACACTAGAATCACTGAAGTCTATGAAAAAAACTCATAATCGCGGGCTACTTTGAATTCCTTTGCACGTCTCCATCAGCGTTTTTTGTTTTGCAAATGTGAGATCAGCACAAGCAGCAAGCAGTCTGGGAATATCTGCTTTACCGCCTGAGTTGCAATCTTCCACATAGTCATGCTCATTCCTTTTGTGTAATGTCAATAGCGTCATATCGACACTGTGTGAAGGTTTAACAGCTGTGGAAAACTGAACCTCAGTCTCTGCTCTTTTTTCCCCATTCTGTTTTAGTAGGTAAAAATAGATCAGAAAGACAAGCCTCTCTTCTGTTTGCAAGGGTGAAAACAAGCATGTTTCGCATTCCTCCTTGCTACATTCTATGTATTGTACTTCTGGATGAAAATTATTGGTTGCCATCTCTTCTGCAAACACAGCCCGGGTCTCTGACTAAATAGAAATGAAATGGTAGCAAGTAACAGACTAGTTTGACTCAGACATTAGTTATGTCACATTAGGGGACTGGGTTTAAGGGAGCATGCTGCTGACTGCATCCAACTAGCTAAGTTTATGTAAATAAAGGCTACAACTGAAAAATTGGTGGAAAAGTCATCTATTGTAACATGAGCTTAACACACACCTTCAATGAATTGTGAGGAAAACCCCAGAGAAAGACCAAGGCAGACCTGGAGAGAATGTGAAAACTCCACACAATCAAATAGCACAGTCAAATATAAAAGAATGAAAATTATGTCAGAAGCTATGTTTAAAGACTCAGGAGAAATGTATGACATTTACTACCCAAATACTGAAAACATCAGAGAAATGTAATATGTAATCCTTCCAGTGTACCTATTAGGAGTTTAGACATTGACGAAACAGCCTCTCTTGCTGAAAAGGAGGCTCCTTGGACAACCATACATTTAAAAATGGTGCTCTTTCTGGTTGTGCAGAATACTACTTCATCAAGGACAACAGTAGCAGTATTGTCATATTTGTAGCAGTTCAACTAAATTCATCTGAATTCAGTTTGTATTGTCCCAAAAGGAAAATTCACTTGGTCAGCAGGATTTATAAAGTGACTATGATGTAACATTAAAAAACATCATGAAAAAACACAGCCAAACAAAAACTTTGTACAAGTAACTAAATGTAGCAGTGAGAATAACACTAAAGGTGTAACATTAGATCACAAACATTACATATACAAATTAAATCAGTAATAAGACTCAAATAATAATTGATGCAAATGATAACTGTTCATCCCATGATTTAAGTCTATGGATGTAAAGTTGAACATTGCTATTTTACTGTACCATTTTACAATTTGATTTATTCTTTTTTGTTGCCGACATTAAGATTTTCAAACCTAGCTGGTAGAACATAATTACACACACTCTATACAATCATTTTAAATGATTTGACATATTGGTAGTATTCACATTTAAAACACTCAGCTTCCTCAGGCAGTAGAGACAGTAGAGATGCTGCTGTCCCTTTTATTAGATGGTTCTGTATTTTCATTAACAGTCAGTTTTGAGTATATGATTGTCCTCAGATAATTGTAACTGTTAATAATATCCACTGCCTGCTCTGTAGGTGATTTGTTTCCTGTGGATAATTGGTGTCTCAGCAATTATATGCCTATTGCACTTACATCAGTTCTAATTAAAGTACCCTAGGTTCTTGTCTATAAGCCGGACTCATGTATAAGCCAGAGACCAAAAATCATACGAATTTTTAAAATAAAATCGTATCATAGATAAGCCGGACTCATGGATAAGCCGAACGTACTATAATCTATAACTAATAGAAGGGAGGGAGGTCAGTGGTCTCACTCGCACCCATTTAATTTCTTTAAGGGGGGAGAGAGTGTGAGATATTGGCGTCTCTCTCACTCCCCACATGGCACGGTTGGAGCGGCCGCAGCGAATTCTTTCTGCTCTGGGCGTCGCCGAGTCAACACGCGCGCGTAGCGGTCATTTAAATTGTGATTTTATATGTAAGCATATTTAAATATATATCGCGAATTTTTTGCTTGTTCACGGATTTCTGCGGACAATGGGTCTTTTAATTTCTGGTACATGCTTCCTCAGTTGGTTTGCCCAGTTGATTTCATACAAGGGACGCTATTGGCAGATGGCTGAGAAGCTAGATTGCTTACTTTTCTCTCACTCTTGCGCTGCCTATCTGTGATCCTGACATATGGGGATTGAGCAGGGGGGCTGTTCGCACACCTAGACGATACGGACGCTCGTCTAAAAATGCTGAAAGATTATCTTCACGTTGCTATCTTTTGTAAAGCTGATTCCTGAAAAGACATGCTGCACAGTGCTTCGCATACTTAAAAGCTCGAAGGGCACGTATTGATTTTTGACTGAAAAACAAACTCTCTCTCTCTCTTCCTGCTCCTGCTCCTGACGGAGGGGGTGTGAGCTGCCGCCTTCAACAGCTTTGTGCCGCGGTGCTTCGCATACCTAAAAGCCAAACAGCACCATTGATTTTGTTTGCTAGAGATTGTTTTTCTCTATCTATGTGACACACACACCTTTGAAGAGGAAGATATGTTTGCACTCTTTTAATTGTGAGACAGAACTGTCATCTCTGTCTTGTCATGGAGCACAGTTTAAAACTTTTGAAAAAGAGACAAATGTTTGGTTTGCAGTGTTTGAATAACGTTCCTATCTCTCTACAACCTCCTGTGTTTCTGCACAAATCTGTGACCCAAGCATGACAATATAAAAATAACCATATAAACATATGGTTTCTACTTCGCGGATTTTCTTATTTCGCGGGTGGCTCTGGAACGCAACCCCCGCGATGGATGTATAAGCCGGACTTATGTATAAGCCGATATTCTATTTTTTCATTTTCACAACTTTTTTCCTTAGATAAGCCGCGGCTTATAGACAAGAACTTAGGGTACTTGAATGGCTTGTTCTAACCCATCTTAAGTCTGTTACTGCTGCTCATCTTGACACTCCTCAGTTTGGACATAGAGCAAAAAGATCTGTGGACAATGCCATTAACATAGGCCTTCCATTTGTGCTAGAGCATCTGGACTCTAAAGGAACTTATGCCAGACTTCAGTTCAGCGCTTAACACTATTGTCCCACAACTGTTGTTAACCAATCTTCTAAAAAAATTAACAATGTTTCCTCTTGTAAATGGATTTACAGTTTTATGACAAACCAAAAACAGTATATTAAAATGGGCTCCCATCTCTCAGACTGCCTGTATATTAACACACATCCCCCTCAAGGCTGTGTATTTTTGCACCCCCCACCCCAACTCTATTCCCTGTACACCATTGACCATAGGTCCTCTGATCCTTCAGTAAAACTCGCCAAGTAAGCTGATGACGCCACTATTACTGGACTTATTACTAATGGTAATGAAACACCTCATAGAGAGCACGGAACACATTATGCATCTTGGTATACCACCAATAACTTGGTGCTCAATACTTCCAAGACACTGGAAATGGTAAGTGACTTTTGTAAACAGCAGTTACAATCTCTCCCCACTAGAAACAAATGAGTCTACAGTCAAAATGGTGGAATCTTTTAAATTTGTGGGCACAACTATCACAAACACTCTCAACTGGGACATTAACACAACTTCCTAAGGTAGCTAAGAAGAAGATTGTCTTTTTAAAGCCAACTAAAGAAATTAAATATTTGCCAGCCATTCTTAGTACAATTTTACAAAGCCTTAATTGAAAGTGTGATCACAATCCAAATTGTTGAGTGGTTTAGTTCAGCAATAGTTTACACCAAAAATAAATGACAGCATGTTGTGAGGGCCAGCTTCTGTAGCCGAGGATCGGACCGCCAAGGTCCCCTCCTTCGGTCACCACCCAACTCACACTGCACCCGACCTCCTTGGCCCCTCCCATAGGTGGTGAGCCCATGGGAAGGGGGACCCACGTTGCCTCTTTGGGCTGTGCCCGGCCGAGCCCCATGGGTGCAGGCCCGGCCACCAGGCGCTCGCCAACGAGCCCCACCTCCAGGCATGGCTCCAGAGGGGGGCCCCGGTGACCCGTGTCCGGGCAAGGGAAAACGCCATCCAAAGTTTTCATTCATCATAGGAGGTTTGTTTAAAGGTTTGTGGGAGGAGTTTGGGGAAGCCATGGAGAACGACTTTCGGACGGCTTCGAGGAGATTCTGGTCCACCATTAGGTGTCTCAGGAGGGGAAAGCAGTGCAGTGTCAACACTGTATATGGTGGGGATGGTGCGCTGCTGACCTCGACTTGGGACATTGTGGGTCGGTGGGGGGAGTACTTTGAAGACCTCCTCAATCCCACTAACATGCCTTCCAATGAGGAAGCAGAGCCTGGGGACTCGGAGGTGGACTCCCCCATCTCTGGAACCGAGGTCACCGAGGTGGTCAAAAAACTCCTTGGTGGCAGGGCCCCGGGGGTGGATGAGATACGCCCGGTGTTCCTCAAGGCTCTGGATGTTGTAGGGCTGTCTTGGATGACACGTCTCTGCAACATTGCATGGACATCAGGGACACTGCCTCTGGATTGGCAGACTGGGGTGGTGGTCCCCCCTCTTTAAGAAAGGGGGACCGGAGGGTGTGTTCCAAATACAGAGGAATCACACTCCTCAACCTCCCCTGGAAAAGTCTATTCGGGGGTCATGGAAAGGAGGGTCCGTCGGATAGTCGAACCTCGGATTCAGGAGGAACAGTGTGGTTTTCATCCTGGTCGCGGAACAGTGGACCAGCTCTACACCCTTAGCAGAGTCCTGAAGGGTGCATGGGAGTTTGCCCAACCAGTCTACATGTGTTTTGTGGACTTGGAAAAGGCATTCGACCGTGTCCCTCGGGGAATCCTGTGGGGGGTACTCCGACAGTATGGGGTACCGGACTCCCTGATAAGAGCTGTTCGGTCCCTGTACGATCGGTGCCAGAGCTTGGTCCGCATTGCCGGCAGTAAGTCGAACCTGTTTCCTGTGAGAGTTGGACTCCGCCAGGGCTGCCCTTTGTCACCGATTCTGTTCATAACTTTTATGGGCAGAATTTCTAGGCGCAGCCAGGGCGTTGAGGGGGTCAGGTTTGGTGGACTCAGGATTGGGTCACTGCTTTTTGCAGATAATGTTGTCCTGTATGGCAGCACAGTGGCGCAGTGGTAGCGCTGCTGCCTCGCAGTTAGGAGACCCGGGTTCACTTCCCGGGTCCTCCCTGCGTGGAGTTTGCATGTTCTCCCCGTGTCTGCGTGGGTTTCCTCCGGGCGCTCCGGTTTCCTCCCACAGTCCAAAGACATGCAGGTTAGGTGGATTGGTGATTCTAAATTGGCCCTAGTGTGTGGCTTGGTGTGTGGGTGTGTTTGTGTGGTGTCCTGCGGTGGGTTGGCACCCTGCCCAGGGATTGGTTCCCTGCCATGTGCCCTGTGTTGGCTGGGATTGGCTCCAGCAGACCCCCGTGACCCTGTGTTCGGATTCAGCGGGTTGGAAAATGGATGGATGGATGGATGTTGTCCTGTTTGCTTCATCAGGCCGTGATCTTCAGCTCTCTCTGGATCAGTTCGCATACGAGTGTGAAGCGGCTGGGATGGGAATCAGCACCTCCAAATCTGAGACCATGGACCTCTGCTGGAAAAGGGTGGAGTGCCCTCTCAGGGTTGGTAGTGAGATCCTGCCCCAAGTGGAGGAGTTCAAGTATCTCGGGATCTTGTTCACGAGTGAGGGAAGAATGGAGCATGAGATCGACAGGCGGATCGGTGCGGCATCCGCAGTAATGCAGGCTCTGCATCGGTCTGTTGTGGTGAAAAAGGAGCTGAGTCGCAAGGCGAAGCTCTCAGTTTACCAGTTGATCTACGTTCCTACCCTCACCTATGGTCATGAGCTATGGGTAGTGACTGAAAGAACGAGATCGCGAATACAAGCGGCTGAAATGAGTTTCCTCCATAGGGTGTCTCGGCTTTCCCTTAAAGATAGGGTGAGAAGCACAGGGGCTCAGAGTAGAGCCGCTGCTCCTCCGCATAGAGAGGAGTCAGATGAGATGGCTCGGGCATCTGATCAGGATGCCTCCTGGACGCCTCCCTGGTGAGGTGTTCCGGGCACGTCTAACCGGGAGGAGGCCCCAGGGAAGACCCAGGACACGCTGGAGGGAGTATGTCTCTCGGCTGGCCTGGGAACACCTTGGGATTCCCCCGGAAGAGCTAGAAGAAGTGGCCGGGGAGAGAGAAGTCTGGGTATCTCTGCTCAAACTGCTGCCCCCGTGACCCAACCTCGGATAAGCGGAAGAGAATGGATGGATGGATGGATGGATGGATGTTGTGAGGGTTGCTGAGAAAATAACTGGCTATGCTCTTCCATCTGTTGCAACCCTATATGCATCTAATGTCATTAAACTTGTCAAAAGGATCACCACAGACTCATCTGATCCAGGTCATCACTTGATCTAAGAAATCCCCTCTGGTAAACACTTTAGGTCAATTAAAACTAAAACTAATAGACTCCTTAACAGTTTCTTTCCCGGTGCCATAGCCCTCACAGGCCAGTGATTTAGCTTGTGCTCCTTACTTACTAATGTGTTCTCTCATATACAGTTAGAAGGTGTGTGTAAGTACAGTATATGTACATATATGTATGGTGTATGGCCAATTTACATTCCTGTACATTAAGTACTAATGATTCCGATTCTGATTCTTAATTTCTTAGTTTTTGTAACATTTAGGTGTAGAAAAGACTCAATAAACCAGTTAACATACTCGTCTCACACTGGACCTTCACTGGTTTCATTCTCAATAAGCAGGCTTACAGTAACTGAATGAACAGTAAATTTTAAGTTAAACTCATTTTCAAATTTACTGCAATAACAATTAATGTAGAGAATGTACAAAAGAGGTGTAGAAAAAGCAGTAGAATTGTCAGGCGCCGCCGAGAGTGGCAGCCTTTTCAGCAGCTCCGTGTATGACTTTATTTTTCTACTTTTATTTCTCTTTTTTATTGATCACTCCTATCACTATTTTATGTGGATTTTATGTGGATTCGTTCCCTGGACACACTTACTTTTACAACGTGGGCATGGATTTTTACACGCCGAGACGTGTCTATTCAAGTACTCAACTTCGAGCGCTGAGAACAAATGCCAGTGCCGGTGTGGTTCCCTATTTACCCGACGAGGTAAGAAGGCGGTATCGTGGCAGCAGAGCCGGCACTAAGCTAAAAATGAAGCGGCTTGTGAGAAAGTGGCATTTTAAGCCTTCGGTGCCTTCTGTGATTCTGGGAAATGTGAACTCAATCTCAAATAAGATCGACAAACTGGCTGTGCTGGTGAAAAATGTCAGAACCTACAGAGAATGCAGTTTGTTGTGTTTTTGTGAAACGTGGCTAACTACCACCATCCCATATGCTAACGTGGAGCTACCCGGGTTTAGCACAGTTAGAGCGGACAGAGATGCAAGTACCTGCGGGAAGCACAAAGGAGAAGGACTCGCTCTCTATGTTAATACACGGTGGTGTAACTCTGGACATGTTAACGTCAAAGTCCCCACTTGCTGCAGGGACATCGAACTGTTGGCCACAAGTTTGCGTCCCTATTACTTGCCCAGAAAGTTTGGACACGTCATTGTTGTTATTGTTTACATCCCTCCTCGGGCGGACGTGGAGACAGTGAGTGACATCATTCATTCTGCTGTTGCTAAGTTATAAACGCAGTACCCCGAGGCGCTTGTGGTAATCGCTGGAGACTTTAACCATGTGACGCTGGACAAAACATTACCTGCCTTCTCCCAGTATGTGGACTGTAACACCCGTGGAAATAAGACTATTGATTTACTGTATGCAAACATTAAAGACGCATACAGCGCCACCCCACTGCCTGCGCTTGGGAAAGCAGATCATAACCTGGTCCTGCTTCAGCCTCACTACAAACCAAGAGTGAGGGTCCTACCTACAACCACACGCTCATTCAGGAAGTGGTCCCCGGAGGCAGAGAAGGCTCTGAGAGAATGCTTTGGAACTACAGACTGGGATGTCCTGCAGGGATCACATAGTGAGAACATTGAGGAAGTTGTTGACTGCACTACTGACTACATCAACTTCTGTATGGACACTGTAGTTCCAGCAAGAACTGTATGCTGCTATGCTAACAACAAGCCATGGATTACAAGTGACATCAAGGGCCTTTTGAACCAGAAGAAAAGGGCTTTTAAAGGCGGTGATCAGCATGAGCTCAAGCGCGTGCAGAAGGAACTCCGAGTCCAGCTCAGGGCGGCGGCAAAGGAGCAGTACAGGAGAAAGCTGGAGCAGAAGTTGCAGAATAACAGCATGAAGGAAGTGTGGGATGGGATGAAGATCATCACTGGCTGCAGCTCGAGGTCGGGTACCACCATCGAGAGAGACGTGAAGAGAGCAAACCAAATGAAAAACTTTTTTTAACAGGTTTGACCACCCTAACCCACTCTCACTCTCAACTCGGAGTACTGCACCCTTCACATATCCTTCTGCTGATACCAGCATAGGATAGACATCCCCACCCATAATTACAACAGCGCAGGTGAGCAGAGAGCTGAGGAGACTTCATGCCAGCAAAGCAGCGGGTCCAGATGGAGTATCGCCACGACTGCTGAAGGTCTGTGCATCGGAGTTGGGGGGGTCCTCTACAGCGCATCTTCAACCTGAGCCTGGAACAGGGGAGAGTCCCGAGGCTTTGGAAAACATCTTGCATCACCCCCAGTCCCAAAGGTATCACGTGCTAGTGAGCTGAATGACTTCCGGCCTGTCGCTCTGACATCACATGTGATGAAGACCATGGAGAGGCTGCTGCTTCACCACCTGAGGCCACAGGTTCAACACGCCCTCAACCCTCTGCAGTTTGCATATCAGGAGAAGGTGGGAGCGGAGGATGCCATCATCTATATGCTACACCGATCTCTCTCCCACTTGGACCTAGGCAGTGGAGCTGTAAGAATTATGTTTCTGGACTTCTCTAGCGCCTTCAACACAATCCAACCTCTGCTCCTTAGGGACAAGCTGACAGAGATGGGAGTAGATTCATACCTGGTGGCATGGATCGTGGACTATCTTAAAGACAGACATCAGTATGTGCGTCTTGGGAACTGCACGTCTGACATTGTGGTCAGCAACACAAGAGCGCCACAGGGGACTGTACTTTCTCCGGTCCTGTTCAGCCTATATACATCGCACTTCCAATACAACTCGGAGTCCTGCCACGTGCAAAAGTTCGCTGATGACACTGCTATTGTGGGCTGCATCAGCAGTGGGCAGGAGGAGGAGTATAGGGACCTAATCAATGACTTTGTTAAATGGTGCGACTCAAACCACCTAAACCTCAACACCAGCAAAACCAAGGAGCTGGTGGTGGATTTTAGGAGGACCAGACCCCTCATGGACCCCGTGATCATCAGA
This sequence comes from Erpetoichthys calabaricus, assembly GCF_900747795.2. NCBI lineage: Eukaryota > Metazoa > Chordata > Cladistia > Polypteriformes > Polypteridae > Erpetoichthys > Erpetoichthys calabaricus. Next base: position 286,780,410 of record NC_041397.2, on the reverse strand, counting down.
GGTGACTGTGTGCAGATGGTGCAGACCTATAAATACCTGGAAGTGCAGCTGGATGATAAATTAGACTGGACTGCCAATACTGATGCTCTGTGTAAGAAAGGACAGAGCCGGTTATACTTCCTTAGAAGGCTGGCGTCCTTCAACATCTGCAATAAGATGCTGCAGATGTTCTATCAGACAGTTGTGGCGAGCGCCCTCTTCTACACGGTGTGGTGTGCTAGGGAGGCAGCATTAAGAAGGTAGGGCTGGAGAGTATTACAAGCTGAGAAGTCTACAAACACCTTCCTTGCATGAGTGTTGATGCCATCCCAAGTGGTTACAGAACAGATGAAATTAATCTAATAAACCCTGAGTTTTCTTTGTTAAGTTCATCTTTGTACATTTTTCAAATCATTTTATAATCAGCAATGTCAGTGCCACTGGTCTGAAGTCATTTAAAGATTTAAGGTTTTTATTCTTAGCTACTGGGATAACTGTAGTCTGTTTCCACAGCTTTGAAACTTTGGAACTAATGACAACCTAATATAAAGTAAAATAAAAATGGAGCCGAGCTGCTCTGCATTAAGATTTCAAGATCCTTGCACTAAATACACAAATTTTGCAATCAAGAACATACAAAATCTAGTAGGACACATAGCTAACCTTTTTGCTCAAACATTCTAGGATTTTGTCTATTTTTTTTTTCAGTACTGAAGCATGGGTGGTTTGCATCCCAGCAGGAGATAAACATAGCAAAGTGCTGACTCAATAACCTGACACTGCTATTGTGGCCAAATGAAGGGCTAGTGACTACTGGTCAGCTAAAATTGTGATAGAATGTTCATTATATAACAAAGTAACAGCTTCAGATGAGTTATAAAAAGTAGCATCAGGAAACCTGTAGTGAACAGCAAACATGTCCTGGGCTTAAAAGATTTTTTTAGTTCAAAGGAACATCTGTACTATATCATTGCACAGAATACAGCAGGCTGCACATTTTGATCTAAATTCATTCCACAGTCATGTTGGATAGGCTTAATAGGAAATGTTAGTGGGTTCATTCCATGTCAAATCAACCAATGGCCCACACACTTTGGACTCAAAAAGTTCTGGAAAAATTACCAGGTATATTGTCCAAGGTACAGCCAGTTTACCAAGGGAAGGGGGGTGTTGACTTTATTCAGCCTCTTTTTTTCATAAAATTTCACAAATACATAGCTCAAAAACTAAACCACCGAGCAGGATCAGACTTTCCACGCTGGTACATTAATTGGTACAGGTATAGTAAGTGACAAAGTTAAAACAATTGGTCCAGATGACCCTGCACAGTCAAAGCAGCCCGTTGAAACTGACCAATCATTTGAGTTGTTGCCTTATGTATGTTTAGGCCACAGAAACACACTTGTAACCAACACAGACTTTGATTTTTTTTTTCCCTTATTCAGATAAGTATATAGACTTTCTAAAAAAGCAATAAACATAAAAGTAACTGTATCGGGGTTTGAATAGTAGACCTCTCAAATTCAAACAATCATTTCGAATTTCATTTTCTGAGCACCCTAACGGCATGTGGGAATGTGCAGATAATATTTTTAATATTTCATTTATTCTATATTGTCCCTTCTTTCTCAAAACATAAACCTTACTTTTCTTTTACAAATCTTTCATATTTATTTTCCATCCTAAACACAGGCTGTCAATAATGGTAATGGTTCAGTTTTTAATCAGTAAGTTATCAAAAATGTCAAACTTTTTTTCATATCAAATGATGATGTCTTATCTAATGCTGCTGAACACAGAATGTGATTTTCCATGGCCAAAAGAGTACCTAGTACTTGAGAATGCCATCCCTACAGAAGATGGCAAACTCAAAGTCAGCCAGGTGTCTGATGAAGACAGTCAATTGACTGTCCAAATATACACCACTGAAGCAGCAGTTGAGATCCTGCCCTCTCCCAATCAACCTCCTGATGGATCAGATGCATCCCCCACATTAGACCAGTGTCCTATTTGAGACTATGTTGACTGCATGTATGATGAAAAATGCTGCATTGGTGTGATTCATGACAAGAGTGAAGCGGAATCAGACATCATGATATGTTTCATGCATCCAAACTATTCTGCAAAGTCTTTCCATTGGCCACCTACAGACAACATTTGTCGGGTGCCATTATGGTGTGTTATTGTACTCCTTAGTGGACCTACAACAATCAGTGGGAGGCAGTACCGTCTTGATCTCAAAGACAAAGATGGTGTACACTCTGCACTTCGATTGAAACAAAAATGAAATGGGTCACATTCTGCTGCTGTAATACCAAGATGTTAACATTTCATTATAAATAATGTTGTACTTAATGATAAATCAAGCAGCTGTTGTTCATGTGTTGTGCTTAAAGTGCCTTTGGCGATTTTTTTTTTCCATTAATCTTATACCCAAGTTAGTGATGAAGAACTTGATGATTACCATTACTAACAAATGGTGAATTTAACCAGTGTTCAGAATGGAAAATAAAAAAAATAAAAATGAAAGATTCACATTAGAATAGTAAGATTTTTTTTTTGAGAAAGAAGGGTTCATGTAGGATACAGGAAAATAATTTTAAAAATGTCTGAACATTCCCACAGTACATTAAGCTGGTCTGAAAATTCGGCCGAAAATGATTTTTCAAATTTGAGAGGTCTGCTGGTCAAACCTTGATGCAGTGTCTTGTTTGTTTATAACCTTTTGAAAAGCCCTGTGTAGCTATCTAAACATGGAAAAAAAATCATCAGGCTGTATCAGTTACAAGTATGCTTTCTGAAAACCTAAACGTGGCAAAGACAAAGATGAAAAATATTTTTCTTTCCATTTTTGAAGGTCTCCTATTACCAAGTGGTGTCACCTGGAACAAACTTTTTGATTGTGCTAGGTACTATACCTATAAAGATACCAGTATGCAAAATTTGAGCCTGCTAGGTTGTTTAGTTCTTGAGATATGGTTTTGTGAAATTAATGAAAAAATAAAGCCGTGTCAAATTTGACACCTGTCTCCCTCACAAAGTTGGCTGCATCTTGGAAAGTATTGATCTTGCATCAAAATAATTTTAAAGGTAACATGGGTACACCTGGTATTCTGTTCAGAATTTATTAATGACCAAAGTGTGGGGGATTTCTGGGAATATTGGTTGATTTGACATAGAATGACCATAGTTTGATTGAAATGACCTGCCCGAGTTGAACTATCCATATGCAGAAACCTTGATATTTAACACCATACTTTCTGCACCTCTCTAACCTATCCAACAAGGTTTCAGGCATATAACACGTCTGCACTAGGAATGAATAACCCATGGATGATATACAAGAACATCACAGGGCAATTTTGCAAATACCTCCAAGATCAATGTGGTAATATGAAAGGCAAATCTTTTGTTTGGGGAGAAAACATTTTTTTTAAATGTAGAGAAAGTATACACACACCCAGTACTGCATCTAGCCAAACTGCAGAATCTTCTTCTGAGGATCCCCCTAACTCTCCAACTTGTCTATCCCTGAATCCACCGCATTAGTACTTCTTATAACAGCTTTAATGTGAATTATATATATATCCTTTATAAATGAAAGACTACTTGGTAATAATAATAATGTTCCAGGGTATCAATGTGCTGTTACTCTTTGTTACTTGATATAGCCAAAAGTATCGCTTGTGACAGATACAATAACAACAAAAACGACAATCTTAATACTACTACTACTAAAATATAAAATACTACTAAATAATATTAAAATAAAAAATACTAATACTATTGGACGTGCTTAATAAACATACTTAATGAAGTAAATACAGTGTTAAGTGAAGCTGAATATTTAGATATTTAAAAAATGAACATGTGAATATATCACCTACACTTAAGAATTGATCTATATTAATCATCAGTTGAAGATAATCGGCGCTAATTGGTCTTTCTGAATGTCAAAATTGCTAGCATGGAGTTTTTTCACAACTGAGCCAATAACTAACTAACTAATAAGCAGGAGAGCTGATGTGTTGGTTAAATTTACAAGTGTATCCATCATATATCGACAAAGGTTAGAAGCCTTTTAACAACATGTAGAGGTCCCAAGGTCGGGTCCATGTGTCAGCTGGGTACTACAACATCAGATAATCTCTGTTAAACACTTGATATCAAAACTATTACACATAATGCTAAAGTTACTCCAGGAAACCGGTAGCTTTGGTTTAATGGTGATTGATGTAATGTTAGTTTGCTTGAAGTTAGACAAATTCTAAACACATCTGCAAGTGCAACACAAGCTGCTTCTTTGTGTGTTCATTTTTGTTTTCTTTTCTGTGCTTCTGATTTTGACTTGCAGGCACCTCTCTGCTCATTACTGGAAAATGATCACAATAGATTACTGTCAAAGACGTTAATTCGATGATTCATGAAACAACAATAACACCATTCGATATGTACCTGCCCCAAACACAGTACATGATTGTGCATATAGGAAGGGGCAGCTCTGTCCATCACATAGAAAGCAATAGAACAGGTCCCATAAGCTCCAAGGTAACGATACAGTTTGCTGCACTACCATATCATCCTCTCTACAACAAATGTATAACTATTAAATTTAAACATGGATTTCTACCAGCGACAACAGTAGTAGTAGTCAGACACTACTACAAGGTACAGTTATTAGGTGCATAAGTATTTGGACAGTGACACAATTTTCAGAATTTTGGCTCTGTATGCCACTACTATGGATTTGAAATTAAGCAATCATTATGAGATTGAAGTGTAGACTTTCAGTTTTAATGGATTTACCAAAAATATTGTGTAATGAGAAGTCAAGCAAAATTACACCTTTTATTGGCTAACTAAAAAGATTACAATATGCAAGCTTTCGAGACAACTCAGGCCCCTTCTTCAGGAAGTTGCCACGAAAGCTTGCATATTGTAATATTAATAGTTAGCCAATAAAAGGTGTCATTATGCCTTGACTTCTCATTACATCCATAATGGCTAACAGGGTATAATACCCCTATACTTCAAAAATATCATATGAGCCATTTAGAAATGACAACCATTTTTCTGCATAGAATCCCATTTCCAGAGCCTTAAAAGTATTTGGAAAAACAAACACAATCATAATATAATAATCATTTTCAATATTTGGTTAAAAATTTTTTACACTCAACGACTGCCTGAAATCTGGAACCCAGGCCATCTCCAAGTTCTTGGTCTCCACCCTAGTGATACTTTGCCAGGCTTTTACTGCAGCTGTCTTCAGTTTCTGCTTGTTCGTTGAACTTTCTGCCATCAGTTTTATCTTCATTAAGTGGAATGCATGCCCAATTGTGTCGAGGTTGGTTGAGTGACTTGGTCTTTGAAAAATATTCCACTACTTTGCATTGAAAAGCACTTTGTTTGCTTTCACAGTATGTTTTGGCTCACTGTCCATCTGCACTGTGAAGCGTTGTCCTATCAGATTTGCAGAATTTGGCTGAATATGAGCAAATAGTATAGCCCTGTAAACTTCAGAATTCATCCCGATACTTATGCCAGCAGTCATATCATCAATAAACACTAGTGACTGGCTTCCATTCCCAGCCATGCATGAGCATGCTATAAAACTGATTCCACCATGTTTCACAGATGATGTGGTATTAATTGGATCACGAGCTGTTTCTTCTTTTCTCCATACTCTTCTCTTTATAACATTCTGGTATGTATTGATCTTAGTTTCTTTTGTCCAAAGAAAACTGTTCCAAAAATAAACAAGTTTTTAAGAAATGTTTTCTGGCAAAGTCTAATCTGTACTTCCTATGCTTAAAGATTATCAGTGGTTTGCACCTTGTGGTAAATCGCCTCTATTTACTTTGTTGAAGTGTTTCCTTGATTATAGACTTTGGCAATGATAGGTCTACCTCTCAGAGAGTGTTCTTGGTTTGGCTAAATGTTATGAAGGAGTTCACCAATATGCTCCTTCTTTTAAAGAATCCACCAAATGGTTTCTATTATATCTCTTTTGTTTACTCAGGCTAAGGATGAACTGTTTTTACATGCATTGACAACTCTTTGGACCTCATATCAAGAGTTCACATTGACAATTTCCAAAAGTAAATTCCACACTTGGAATCAATTCCAGATCTTTTACCGGCCTAATAATTAATGAAATAATGAGGGAACTGCTCCAACCAGGCTATGGAAGAGCTTGTCAGTCAAATGTCCAAATACCTGTACTTTTAAGCTCCTGATATGGGAGGGCTATGTTACAAAATGACTGTCATTCCTAAACTGCTCATACCACATTTTTGGTAAACCCCATAATTCAAAGCTTAAAGCATACATTTCAATCACATTATTGCATTGTGGTGGTGAACAGAACCAAAATTATGAAAAAAGGTGTCATTGTCCAAATACTTATGGCCCTACCTGTATGAGCTTTTGAGGGACACGTGTAGAAGCTGAAGCTTTTTAATACACACAAACTGACCTCAAGAGGTGAAATAACAGAAATGTTAAAATTATAATGAGAATTAGTAAGGTAAATGTTCGTTGTTACATTAAAATAAGTTCTTCAAATAGAATGTTGTTATTACACTAATGTTAGAAATTCATTCTCAGACTGTAGCACTTTGGGCATCTTCAAATACTGATGCTATTATACTTTGAAAGAGGTAGAAAGAGAGAGAGAGAGGTTGGAATCATGTGCTGATTACAGCACATTTCCACACCCACCACACGACAAACCACCCAGTTTGGGACCTGAGTGCAGCCGTGCAGTGGGCGACACCTCAGCACCACATTGGAACAGTGTGACGTTTTCCACAGTGGGCGAACTGCCAATCGTGCCACCAACCCCCAAATTATTCCCTTGCAAGTTGGAAGACCTGCTTGCAGGGCTGGATGTAGGTTAACTTCATACCCAGCAGGAAGCAATTGCAGGTTAAGGGCTATGCTCAAGGGCCCAACGGAGTATAGTCATTTCTGGAGTTTACGGGATTACAACCAGCAACCTTCCAAGTGCTAATTACAGTCTTGGCTAAGCTGATTGTTCTCATTGAAATCTTTTTCTGCAGTGCGCTGGATCCTTCTCAACAACCACCTCTAGGCTGAAGGCAAAAATCCTTATGGGTTGAAAAACAATAGCAAGTGTTAAATGAAGAGGTCTAATAACTGCTTCTCACAGAGAACTGGGGCACTGAGTGGTAAAGTGAAGGGATAAGCTCTGAGGAGGGATTGTGGCTAGATGTAATTACTGCATGATCTGAGGTGTGAAATGCTAATATTATAAATTTATGCGGGTATGATGACCAGAGGGTGGCATGGTGGCGCAGTGGGTAGCGCTGCTGCCTCGCAGTTGGGAGACCTGGGTTCGCTTCCCGGGTCCTCCCTACGTGGAGTTTGCATGTTCTCCCCGTGTCTACGTGGGTTTCCTCTGGGCGCTCCGGTTTCCTCCCACAGTCCAAAGATGTGTAGGTTAAGTGGATTGGTGATTCTAAATTGGCCCTAGTGTGTGCTTGGTGTGTGGGTGTGTTTGTGTGTGTCCTGCGGTGGGTTGGCACCCTGCCCGGGATTGGTTCCTGCCTTGTGCCCTGTGTTGGCTGGGATTGGCTCCAGCAGACCCCCCGTGACCCTGTGTTCGGATTCAGCGGGTTGGAAAATGGATGGATGGATAAAATAAAAATGTTCTTTCATAGTTAGATGTGCTTGGCTCCTTATATTCAACCTGTATTTTTTTACTTGAAACAACTTACTGACCAAGTGCAAACACTGCTAAAGCATGCTGTCTGTATTGTAAACGCAGCAGCTTTTTTAGGTGTGAATTTCACAATCATAGTAGGACAGCTGATTAGCAAGATATTTCTTGTTTTAAATTTTCATAATTATTATGTACACAGAGCACTAACATTTTTATGATTTATCACAATGAGATCTTCTTAACAACATCTTTAAAAACAATCAGGAATTCACATATTTACTAAGTTTAAAGAGCTAAACTAATCCACATGCTGACCACTACCTAAAGAGGGAACTGAGTGAAGATATTCTACTGAGACTGCAAATGTGCAGATGGTGAACCTTATGTTGCTTCTTTCTGCTTCACCTGCTAACTAATATTCTTTTTTCATTAACTGCAGAATACCATTATTCTAGGAAGCATCCCGTCACAGAAATACAAACACACAGAGCCTCACATCAATCTTCTTGACTCCATTGTACACTTGCAGAGCACCTTCACCACAAGGCCAACATTTCTTTCACAGAAAGTTTTAGGGCATTTTAAGGCAACTGTTCATTAACTTTATTTTCTGTTACATTACTAACAAATTGATTCTTTACTTACATTTTAATATACAAGCATAGTAAAACACAGCACTTTTGTAAACATAAATAATAATCTGTATTAAACTGTTTAGTGTTGTCATCTGGATTTACAGCAAGGGGTCACTTTTTTAGGAACACCTGTTTGTTACAGAAAATAGCATACACTTCCAAACTACCACTCAATGATTAAACTACCATTCAAACTATGTAGCACTGAGACTTGTTTAAGAGGTTTAGCTGTTATTTGACCAAACACTAAAATACACTATCTAGGTGACTTTGATCCTGTTATGAATGTTGGTGCCAGACAGAGAACTTTTACAGAAGCAAAACCCCTTATAGGATTGTCAAGCATTATTTACAGTAGAGTTTAGAGATGATGGTGCATGGATGTGGTGAGAGCGGACATGCAGGTGATGGGTGTAACAGAGCAAGATATAGAAAAAAATGTTCCGCTGTATCATCACCTAACAGGAGCAGCCAAAAGAAGAAGACAAAGAAGAAAGTGCAATAAGCAAAAAAAAAAAATGCTATTAAGTGGTGGTTCTGGGTTTTGAAAAAACATTACTAAAAAGCCAGTAAGGTCAAAAGAGGATGACCAAGCTCATTCAAGCTAACCAAATGGCTCTAAATATTTTGAAATAACATTCATTTGCAACAGTGATGCTCAGAAGGGTCAAAGAAAAGTCTGCCTGATCCGTCAGGCTGAAGAAACAAAAAAATCCTGTGAAAAATTACTGAATCCATGTCTTGAAGAATTCAGCCTACTCTGGAGGAAAAGGGAATCCCATTTTGCTCCTGATGCAGTAAATGTCTCTCTCTCTCTCTGACAGTTTAATGGTCATTTTCTAGGCCGGTCCATTATTATTGTTATTATTACTATTATTTTAAAAACGTTTTTTACTAGCAAACAAACATTCAGCTTATTAGTGATTTTGGCTCAGAATGTGTATACAAATAGACAACTTCCTTCACCTGCCAGCAACCAATGAAAAAATGAAATGTATGCCATTTACACATCTCGGACATAATTGCCCCAGAAAAGCATGTATTATGTGCTCAGATTCTGCAGAGTTCAGACTAAGGCAAAGCCTCAGGGGATCCCACTACATATATCTTGCTATTTCAGAATCTTGCAGTGTTATTCTATGGAAAGCACTCGATAAGCGGTTTGTCTATGTCAACATCTCACCTTCTGCTCCCCTATACTTTATCAAAATGGTGCTGGGCAAAAGACGCTGTAAATAATAGTTCACAGTATGGTAAAACTTGATACTGACTTCGCCAAAATTAAAATATTGATAAAATCATGTGCAATTTCGTTTCCACTAACAGTCAAAAAACAACGGGATACTCGAGAGCTTCGACTTTTTTTCTCACACAAGAAACTGTCACATTACTGAGCGCTAGGAGATGGAGGGACCATCTGCCTGCCCTTCCCCTGTGCGAGTCACATCAGCCTTTCTCTCAAACGCCACCACATGCACATGCATGCGGAGATTGCTCGTCTGTCACATTTACTGTCGTTTCAGAAGCTGAGGCGCCCACGAAAAGCTCTTGAATTACGAAAGCATGATGAGCTTTTCAACTCAGGACACCAATTTTTTTTTTACTTTAGTCACATGTCACTTTTAAAATCGGTACGTGTTTTCCTAAAATATAACAATCCGCCCATACGATATCAAAGCCTCTCACTCACCAACTGTCGCCACAGTGTCCAAGTCCTCCAGCCTGTACACGCGATGTTCCGCAGCGGCTGTGGTAGCGCAGTGAGCCGCGCCGCTGCTTGCCCCAGGAGGAGAAGCAGCAGCGGCAGCTGCCTCCGCCTCTTTCCCGCCTGTGCCCACTTCACAACTCGTGGCAGCAGTGCAGATCACTCCGGGGAAAGTCTTCGTCTTCGCCGTTGCCATCTTTTCTGCATTGGTCGGACAGCGGTTTTGGCCAGACTCCTTTCCTCCCTAATGACCACACATGTGTTGTTGCGGTTGTCGTGGCTTTGTTCCAGGAGTTCGGCGGGTCTTTAATCTCTAATTTCACGTTCACAGGTTTTTGTTCAACCCCTTTGTTTTGACTTCCGCCATGCCAGTCTTCAATCCCCTTTTTCCTTTTCAGTTTCACTACTGCAAACTGTCCGCTGATGTTTAAATATCTGATAGTGAAGCTGGAAAACAAGACTGACTTAGCTTTTCGAGTGTTAACCACCTTGCCCAAAACAAGAATTCTCAAACTTCCTCATCTGATGCCAACCCCACTGCCTTTCGGACGTGATCCTCCAATTAGGGGAAACACAGCGTCGTATTAAAAATTTAATAGTATCGTTATTATATTCCACTCGTTTTCTGGTTTGTTTTTCGATTTGAAATAACGAAACAGTTCCTGCCTTCCACCTCAAATATATCCAAACACGGGATGTTCCTTTCTACTTCGGTTACAATTTCAAACTGCTTCACACATCCATTCCCGCAAGGAAAAGACTGCCTGAGTTTGGTCTTAACTGACAGGCCTACAAAACCAATCACCGTTCGCCCGCGAGCATTTCGACCAATGAGTGTCGACGAAAGGCGGAGTAAGATCTGCCGGGCGGCTGGCAGGCGTCGCTTTTCCTGTGTGATGCGCGCGTGCACATGGATTGTTGAATGAATGTTGTTGAAGGGCGTAGAAGGGGACGTGAGGGAGAACGAGAGGATAATATGTTCGCAATATTAAAAAAAAAAAAAAAACGACCTTAAACATTAGTAATATGTAGGTCTGTCAAATAAACGCCACGGGGTGATCGCGAATATGAGAGCTTTATGTGTCAGGGTTTCCAGTGCTGTTCGGAACTGGAAGCGTTACTTCAACAATTCGAAAACGATCGCTTTCATTGTATACTATAATCAAAGTAACAAGGTTCTAAATATATTGAAAAACAAATGTGGCACCGTGGTGTGTGGCATTGGTACTGTGTAGCTTCTGCTAGCAGGCCTTCACTCTTTCTTTAAAGGTGTCAAGTTTCAGTTAAGGCCCGAGTATAAAGTGAGATACCAGCGCAGGGGATTGGAAAACATATAGCTGAATGGAATTTGCACATTCTTCTAGTGTTTGTGATGGCTTAAATGTTTATCTAGTTTGTTTTCCAGACGTTTAAATTTGTGCCATAAACTGGCCGCTGTAAGCATTAAGGCAGTTTCATTTGGCTACTAGGATGGGCTCTGGCCCCAAGTGACTGTATAGTGGGAAAAAAGAGGGTTCAGAAAATGGATAGATAAATTGTTTACCACCCACTATGGTTAATATTATTGTTAGGGATAAAAGGAGTCTTTCAGGTGAGTTCAGACATGATGTCTTATGTATAGCACACCTTTTGAAAAAAAATCTGTTTGGAAATAAACAGTTTCCTGGTACTGTATATGTATGTGTACTTTTCTACTTTTATTTTTCTAATTTTATTTATTGATCACTCCTATATTTAACATTATGCATAGTTATTGTCTGTTTTTTTCACCTGTATTATTATCATTCTTTAATTTAATATTATTTATTGTATCAGTATGCTGCTGCTGAAGAATGTGAATTTCCCATTGGGATTAATAAAGTATCTATCTATCTATCTACTGCACTCTTTATTGTTCTGTAAATATATTTTAGTACACTCGGTATAATGTTTTTAATAGCTGACAATGGTAAGCCACCAATTGTTTTAGGTATATTGAAAGTCATTTGAGGTCTGTAACCATGTCAGGGCTGCAGTGTCTTCTGTGTTTTGTACCACTTGTATTACCAGTCCCCATGTGAAAAATCTAAATAGGTGTGTTATTGATCTTAATATTAGTAAAACACATGCAGGCATATGATCCTAAAAAAAATCTGCAAAAGGCTTGATTTAAAGAACAATAAACTGTCAGTCTGTCATTTACAAAAGTAAGAACTTACACTTTGCATGCCTATGAGCCATCGCATGTGTCTGCTGCTGAAGTGCTCTACATACAGGATTATTTCTTGTTTGACAATGTGGTTCCGCTTCTTGCTTTTAACACACGACCACAGGTCACTTTGCTGTTACTGACATTTAATTATGTTCGATGATCCATAAACATAAAATGCTTACTCTTGATAATGAATTCTGAACATGTATGTACAATGTCCTGGAGGATTATCAATACAGTAGATGATCTTGTTGAGACCTTTGTTTTATTACATTTAATAAATGTTAACTCATTTATGCATTTCATAGCTTGGGAGTTTGATACTTCTTTTGGTGGTCAGTCCATGGCAGGATGCACTGACATATCATCACATTCACTTATACTGAGCCAAGATAATGTTTTATTAAAAGTTAATAAACTTTTTTGTCCACCAGAAAAGTGGCAATCAGGTTGCCATGACCTAAAATTTCAAAAATGTATCGGGCTATATTTAGGATTATTTCTTGTTTGTCTTTGTACTTCTCGTTCTTCATCACTTAAATCCCCTTCTATGATGTTCTTCACACTCAGAAGATGTAACTGCTCTTCTTTTTCCTTCTGCCATGTCACTTGGTCTCAGGATCACTTTGCCATGAACATACAGTGGTGTGAAAAACTATTTGCCCCCTTCCTGATTTCTTATTCTTTTGCATGTTTGTCACACAAAATGTTTCTGATCATCAAACACATTTAACCATTAGTCAAATATAACACAAGTAAACACAAAATGCAGTTTTTAAATGATGGTGTTTATTATTTAGGGAGAAAAAAAATCCAAACCTACGTGGCCCGGTGTGAAAAAGTAATTGCCCCCTTGTTAAAAAATAACCTAACTGTGGTGTATCACACCTGAGTTCAATTTCCGTAGCCACCCCCAGGCCTGGATTACTGCCACACCTGTTTCAATCAAGAAATCACTTAAATAGGAGCTGCCTGACACAGAGAAGTAGACCAAAAGCACCTCAAAAGCTAGACATCATGCCAAGATCCAAAGAAATTCAGGAACAAATGAGAACAGAAGTAATTGAGATCTATCAGTCTGGTAAAGGTTATAAAGCCATTTCTAAAGCTTTGGGACTCCAGCGAACCACAGTGAGAGCCATTATCCACAAATGGCAAAAACATGGAACAGTGGTGAACCTTCCCAGGAGTGGCCGGCCGACCAAAATTACCCCAAGAGCGCAGAGACGACTCATCCGAGAGGTCACAAAAGACCCCAGGACAACGTCTAAAGAACTGCAGGCCTCACTTGCCTCAATTAAGGTCAGTGTCCACGACTCCACCATAAGAAAGAGACTGGGCAAAAACGGCCTGCATGGCAGATTTCCAAGACACAAACCACTGTTAAGCAAAAAGAACATTAGGGCTCGTCTCAATTTTGCTAAGAAACATCTCAATGATTGCCAAGACTTTTGGGAAAATACCTTGTGGACTGATGAGTCAAAAGTTGAACTTTTTGGAAGGCAAATGTCCCGTTACATCTGGCGTAAAAGGAACACAGCATTTCAGAAAAAGAACATCATACCAACAGTAAAATATGGTGGTGGTAGTGTGATGGTCTGGGGTTGTTTGCTGCTTCAGGACCTGGAAGGCTTGCTGTGATAGATGGAACCATGAATTCTACTGTCTACCAAAAAAATCCTGAAGGAGAATGTCCGGCCATCTGTTCGTCAACTCAAGCTGAAGCGATCTTGGGTGCTGCAACAGGACAATGACCCAAAACACACCAGCAAAATCCACCTCTGAATGGCTGAAGAAAAACAAAATGAAGACTTTGGAGTGGCCTAGTCAAAGTCCTGACCTGAATCCAATTGAGATGCTATGGCATGACCTTAAAAAGGCGGTTCATGCTAGAAAACCCTCAAATAAAGCTGAATTACAACAATTTTGCAAAGATGAGTGGGCCAAAATTCCTCCAGAGCGCTGTAAAAGACTCATTGCAAGTTATCGCAAATGCTTGATTGCAGTTATTGCTGCTAAGGGTGGCCCAACCAGTTATTAGGTTCAGGGGGCAATTACTTTTTCACACAGGGCCATGTAGGTTTGGATTTTTTTTTCTCCCTAAATAATAAAAACCACCATTTACAAACTGCATTTTGTGTTTACTTGTGTTATATTTGACTAATGGTTAAATGTGTTTGATGATCAGAAACATTTTGTGTAACAAACATGCAAAAGAATAAGAAATCAGGAAGGGGGCAAATAGTTTTTCACACCACTGTAGGTTATTTTGCCTACGTTACCGCTACCTAAAATTGTTGAATTTCCAGATCATATCCAGTCAAAAGCTTGTGATTTTGTAAGACATAATGATTTGTTCAGTTTCATGCATTTTACATTTAATTTCACCACTGTTTTAATCTTACTTAAATTAAATGCTTAAGTCTGTATGTCTTACAAAAATGAGTGCTTTATCAGCAGAAAAGAAAATTTTTCAAATGCAGTATCTTGTTAACCTTTTGCCTCTTTGTTTCGGGACCTTTTTGCTTTGTAAAGTACTTTTTTAATGGCAAAACAATGTAGTTTACAATGAATCTTATTCCTTTTAAATAGATAGATAGATAGATAGATAGATAGATAGATAGATAGATAGATAGATAGATAGATAGATAGATAGATAGATAGATAGATAGATAGATAGATAGATAGATACTTTATTAATCCCCAAGGGGAAATTCACATACTCCAGCAGCAGCATACTGATAAAAACAATATTAATTAAAGAGCAATAAAAACGCTGTGCAAGTTAAAAAAAAAAAAAGTATGATGGCAAGTCTTATTTCTACGTTACTAGTAAAAAATACCTTAACATAAACTTTACTATATGCAAATAATAAAGCATGTTTGTTTGCATTTTTCTTTAGGTATGATAGTTTTCTTCCTGCATTACAAAGGTAGAGAAAAGCCAAGCAAAATGACACCTTTTATTGGCTAACTAGAAAGATTACAATATGCAAGCTTTCGAGGCAACTCAGGCCCCTTCTTCAGGCAAGATGTAATCTTGTAATGTAATGTTTACATCTTGCCTGAAGAAGGGGCCTGAGTTGCCTCGAAAGCTTGCATATTGTAATCTTTCTAGTTAGCCAATAAAAGGTGTCATTTTGCTTGGCTTTTCTCTACATTCATAATGGCTAACACGGTACAACACCCTAGTACTGCATTACAAAGGAAATGCATGTTAGCGTATCCAAATTTAAACTGGCTCAGTATAAGTGAATGTGGGGATGTGTGTGTGCATCTTGCCACGAACTGACCAATGAAAGAGGCACTGAACTCCCAGGCTATAAAATGGATAACACATTTAAAAAGTGGATGGATTGATGCCTATACTACATGTAAATATTCAATATAAGGTTAGTTCTTTAATAAATGCACAGAAATCAAGGTTTACAAAGGAGGAATACAGTATGCTATAAAATACATATCCCTCTGCCCTGCTTGAGTCTTTCTAACTACAGCATTTAGGTTTTGTGGCTTGATGTTTAACAGTCTGCTTACGTTCACAGTGTCACATATTTAGTCACCACAACTGAGTCATTGTGTGAAACTAAGCATGGCACGTAACCACGCAGTGCTTCATATGTAGAGATACAGATATGTAGAGATAAGGGTATTGTGCACCTGTGATTTGTGAAATACTTTGGACAACACCCTCAGGTTTCGATCAGAGTAAAAAGTACCATAGTTAAGATTAACTAGCATCTGAAGATATTGTGTTACTCTTCCCATTAAGAACTGAATGTTAACTTTTTCTGTTTTAAGCAAAAATTATATATATATATATATATATATATATATATATATATATATATATATATATATATATATATATATAAACTAAAATTTTATACATATATATATAGAATTTTAGTTTATATATATATATGAAAAATACAGTGTTAATTATGCTTCCCTTAGCCTATAATATGTGTTCAGCTACTGAATTGTTTGTATAACCATCTGTGCAGTTATGTACTGTTTATTTGATGGAGTGTTTAATTATATTTTCTTATTCAGTTCAGGGTCACTAGAGTTGGTGCAAGTCATAACAGGACAGTCCACAAGGGAAAAACCAACCCTGAACAGAATGCCAGATTACTGCAGGACACATTCACACAAACATACCCACACACACTCATTCTGAGTCCATTTCAGATTCACCAGCTACCTTAACATATCGTTCTATGGGATGTAGGACGAAAACCAGTGTACCAGAGCAAAATCTGTTATAACACTTGGGGAGTATGCAGATGTCATACAGGCATTGCACAGGGTAGGATTAAACCTAAAAACTTTAGAGTTGTGAGAGTAACTACCACACTTCCATGTTGCCTTCAATACAGTGTATAATTCAGTTCAGTTCATTCCTATGCAATTCTATTCTTTGTAGGCATACTTTACTTGGTTATTTCTAGATACTGTAGATTGCTGTGTGTGTATAATGTTGTCTTATCCTGTTCTGTTACAATTTTCAAAATTTCAAAGATGCTATATTTAATAAAGGTTGATTGACTGACTTTTGTTTAGTTTACTCTTTGTAAATTGACCTTTAATGTCATCAGTTCACATATTTAGTAAATCTTACTTTAGTTTTACTTGCCTTGTATTGTTACATGGAGGTTTTGAAGAATATGTAAACTGTTAAAAGATTCCTAAAGCACTGTATCTCTCCACTAAAATGGAACTAAATAGGGAATACAGAACAATTAATGTAAGTTTAATCATCCTTAATGCTAGATGTTTTGAAGGCATCATTGTTAGAGCTTACTGGAGAATGTAGGTTACAACTAGCCAAACCAGCTTCAGCTGTAATAAAGGGCTTTTCATGGCAGTAAAGTAACTCTATTTTAATGAGGACCAGCAAAGGTCAAATTTGGTAAGATGTAAAACACGGTCAAGTGATAAGAATAAAAAACAGCTCAGTAGCTAGATAAAATCATGCTATACCCATAATAGAAGTGACAGGCATGCGTACATGGAAATCTGCCAATGACGCCAACAGCTCCGATTTTGTTGTGCTAGGCATGCTGCAAGTCCTCAAGGTGTTGAGAAGGGCAAAGTAAAAGACGCAGGCTGTTTGAGTACTCTGAAGTAGTCTTACTTGTGACATTTCCTTGCCAATGACAATTAAATTTGCTCCCTGATTCCATTTAACACATGACCAAAAGCAAACCTATAAAGCAAATCAAGATTGATAGATACTGGACTTCATTTATCCCAAGGTGTTAAACTACTAAGACTGCACACAAGAAGAGACCATGAAATACTTATGTCCTTAATATAATTAAAATTAAATTATAAAGAGAATAGGAAATTAGAGCAGTGGTTAGACACATATATATATGTATGTATTTTAATATATATATATATATATATATACAGTGGAACCTCAGTTCACGAATGTCTCTGAACATGTACAAATTGGGTTATGACCAAAAAGTTGACCAAACTTTTGCATCTGTTCACGACCACACACTCGGCATACGAACAAGCCAGTTTCCCTTTCGGTTTGTGCGCGCCGATGATTTCCGCACGTGTTCAGTCTCTCCCTGTGCATTTCTTGTGCAGCGAGCGAGAGAGAGCGCACGAGAGAGCGAGAGAGAGAACGCGCGTGAGAGAGAGCGAGCATGCGAGAGAGAGAGAGGGATGGCCAAATAAGGCCAAGAAGGCAGCTAAAGAATGCACCGGGCTTGTTTTTAAAGAGACTGATTCGAGCATTGTTTTAACCTCGTTGTATTTAATGAAGACTTTTTTCTATTGGATTTTAACTTCAACTTCACTTCTGTTTACAGCGATCAGTTCGTAGCGTGCATTGTTGCAATGTTACTTTTCTTGATGGTTTATTAAATTAAGGATTTTTCAAATGTTCATTATTTTCCCTGTGCTTAAAACTCATTAAAAAAAGTGTTTATAGCGAGCGGTTCGTAGCGCTATAGCGCAAACTCTTGCAATGTTAGTTTTCTCTGTTGTTCAAGGTTTTCTCAGTGTTATTCAATGTTTTTACATTTAGTTTACTGTTACGCTGTGCATTCTATGGTTTAATTAACTATATTTGTGCTTAAAAATCTTTAAAAAAATATATTTACATACAGTTCGTACGGTCTGGAATGGATTAATTGTATTTACATACAATCCTATGGGGGAAATTACTTCGGGTCACGACCAAATATATATATATTGTGCCCGTTGCCACTTGGGAATGAGGCCACTCTTCAGAGACTCCCTCTTAAGCAGTGTTTTAATGGGAAATAAACACAATCTTGCCACTTTTCCCCCTCCTCTGTGTGGGATCAGCTGCAGGCTTTCAGGACATCGCGTGGGGCTTCTCCTTTCCTCTCTCCCCTAGATCCCCTCTGATCCGGAGCCGCTGTACCTGCTTGAAGACAAGGTCTTTTTGTAAGACTCTGGCAGTGCTCATCCTGTTCCTTCTTGCACAAAGGAGCAGATACCGGTCCTGCTGATGGGTTAAGAACCTTCTACGGCTCTGTCTGGCTCTCCTAGAGTAGCTTTCTATCTCCTGAAATCTCCTCAATGCCCTTGAGACTGTGTTGGGAGACACAGCAAGCCTTCTGGCAAATGCACGTATTGATGTGCCATCCTGGAGAAGTTGAACTACCTGTGCAACCTCTGTAGGGTTCAGGTATCGCTTCATGCTACCAGTAGTAACACTGACCGTTGCCAAATGCAAAATAAGTGAAAAAAGCAGTCAGAAAAGATGAGATGGAAAAAATGTCAGTGGCCTCAACCTGTTCAACCATTCCTGTTTTGGGGGTTGTCTCATTGTTGCCCCTCTAGTCCACCTGTTGTTAATTTCATTAACATCAAAGCAGCTGAAACTGATTAACACCCCCCTCTTCTACTTAATTGAGCAGATCAATAGCCCAGAAGTTTCATTGACTTGATGCTAAACTGTGATTAATAAGTGTTCCTATAATTTTTTTAAGCAGTTTATATATATAACCTGGACCTACTGTTGACCACTGGGGTGCATACAGCCACCTAACCCGACACAAACAGGCAGAGATATGAGTTCAGCATAACATATGTTTACAGCTGGGAAAGCACTTCTTCCTTGTTCCCCAAAGTACAGTACAATACATACAGCACCACAGCACATTTCACAGTCCTTTCTTCCCTTCCAATGCACAGTCCTTCTACTTCCATTCCTCCCTCACAAGCATCGTCCTCCTTCCTCCCAACTCTGGCTCTCTAAATGGAGTAAGGCGGCTCCTTTTATGTTGGCCAAGGGAGTGTTCCAGGTGACTCATCAATTGAACCTGAAATCACTCCCAGGTGTGGTAAAAGCCCAAAGTAGGGCTCTGACTCCCAGCATGCCCTGTGGGAATCAATGGTGCCTGCACTCTAACGTCCCGGGGGAGGTAGTGCCTTGCAGATGCCCTCTCCCCCAGTCCACATATATATATATGTATATTGGACAGTTGGGTGCGATTAGGAGCCTTAGGAGGAGTGGAGTGGAAATAAGTGAAACAAGTGGAAGAAGAAAAGAAAGGGTAAGGAATTATATTGTGTTCTACATGCCCAATTGCAGAGGATGTTTATGGCAAGTATGGGTGTAAAATAAACAGTGATTTCAACTTGGAACTATTGTGGGAAGTTGTGTCTGGGTGTTTGGGGTACAGAGTTAAACTTCAGGTTTTTTGACTTGTGCTGTTCTGTATGCATGTCCTTTCTTAATATCTACCTGCCTAATGTTTTGTGAAAATTGTAAGGTTCTGTATCTTCATAGAAGTCAGTTTCATTTCATTCGGTATTCCACAAATTGCACACCATCACCGCAAGTTCTCCTTTACGGTGTAATTCATTTTTTATCAGATTTTTTCTTCCAGTTTTTTTATAATAAGTGTATATTTCGTAACTGGTAAAATAAATCCTCATTCAATATTTAATATTCAGTATACAGTAATTTATATGACTATTCAAAGTAAGAACATTTAAGGAGAATACAATAAAATAGATCTTCTTGGGCCTTACTAAGAAGAGCTTTTAAATGCTATGGCATGATGGCTAAAGAATGGAATTGCTGAGTCCCCACCATTGACCCTGTGTGATACACTTAACATGAAAGGGCTCGTACAGGACAGGACAAACATGAATGTAAATTGTACTGTGTGCTAGAGACTGGTAAGGATGTGAAAAAAACATGTCAGCAATTGATAAAAATCACTTAATGTTGTTACCATCTATTATACACTATGGCAGAAGCCTCCCTATTTTCCCATCTTCCTATCTCCTCTGATCCTCTTGTTTTTATTTCTCCATTCAAGGAGCTGTTATCTCTTTCTTTGTGCCCAGAGTTCCTAACAGGAAATAGCTATTTCTTTCTTCCTTGGGGAGACACCTGCTTCAAGATTGGAAAATTCAATTTTCAAGAATCAGCTAAAACCTTGATTGTCATTGGGTAACATTACCCCTGAAATGTACCAGGATGTACTATTCATTAACAATTTATGCTCCAGCTATGCAAAATGAAGCCACCTCCTAGCAGATTCTTCATCAGACCACGTTTAAAATATTACAGTTTAACCTGCAGATTACCACTCATTCTGTAAGCTATCACCCTTGTGAATGGATATCTAACTATTTAGTTGTCACCTATCAGCATGGCACCTCATTACAAGGTTAGTAAGTTTTGTCCATGTAGCAAAAATGTATTATGGAGATTTTACTGGGGAAAAAAGCACCACCGATATTAAATAAGTTGAGGAAAGTCACCTTTACTCGACCAAGATTCTACCATACTTGCATCAAAAGAGCACTGTATCCCCTTTTGTAACATAGACATAATAGACCCTCTACTAATGAATTGTGGCCTGATGCTGAGGTGCAGGACCAAGAAATAGTGGTGCCCTGAGAGTGATCTAGAAATGTTCCATCAGGACTCTAGACGGGAGGCAACCAAGTTTGTGCTTAGACTGTCTGCTGCTCTGAATATGTAAAGTAACAGGATGTAGTGGAGTGGCAGGAAGCCACTGCATTTCCTCTAAGCAGACAACTCACAATTTGGACCAGAGGAATTGTGTTGCCCAAGAGTCAGCTTGGAGACCACCTTTATCTTATCCTTTAAGGAGTATACAGGACCCAGGAGTTCAGACTTACAGTAAGTGAGAACTAGAAGTAGCTCTACCCTACTTTATCTGTAGCTAAAGTAGACTCCCCTGAACCTGGAGGTAATTTTCAGGTTACTCTAGAACTTATACCAAGATGGGGTTTAAAGTTAGATGGGTCTGGAATTTTGAAAAGAGATGGAGTGAAGGTGAAAGGAGCGATACGAGATTGTGAAAAAAAGAGAGAGAAATAGGGAAGGAGAAAAGGGCGAGTGCCAGGATGTGATCCTTAGGAAGACAACAACCAGTTGGAGCCTTTTCACCAGACAGAGATTAAGATTTATAGGAAGGTCCTGCAGATCATTAAGCTTCTTGTCTTGTTTGCTCATTTGTATGTTGTCTTCTCTCTATTTTTCCCCTCTCTTGTGTGTTTTATTAAGTAAAAATAAACACAGAATTCTCATATCATTGACCTTTGGCACTATTACAAGTCTGGAAATGCCACAAGGTCAGTCACATATAATGCAGTTTTGTAAAACATGTCCCTTTTGATTTAATATTTAAGAAACAGATTTAAAGTATCCTTAAATGTAAGCTTATTTTTGTTTAACTGAGCATTATTGAATTAAATATAGCAGTGACAATTTTAGCTTTTGGTGCCCATTTCACTTTAAGAAAGTTTAACTGGTAAAAAGTAAATACAAGTTTCTACTTGTACATTATCCTTTCTACTGTATCTGACCTTGAGTAAGTCGGTTAAATTATTTAAGATAGGTTAAGAAAACTTAGGTCTTACTGTACGGAAATCAGCTGTGCTATTTTTCACAGTTCAAAGTCCTTTGCTAAGTCAATTTTCTATGTCAGATTTCTTCCTAATGTTTAAACACTGTTGTTTGAATTACAAATAACCTTTAACAACTTTGGTTACACTTCAAGCACCAAAAATGAAGTCCACTCATATCTACTTTTTCCATTACAGGGTTGCAGAGAGAACCAGCACCTACCACAGATGACAGTAACAAATTCTAGATGCAATACTAGTTCAACTCGGGGCACGTAGTATAGTCTTCAGGGTACAGGAGTAAAGCAGAATACCCAGATAGTACCAATGCTGACATGGTGACAATGTGCAAACTTATATACACTTACCCATTTGAGAATTGTATTCTGACCCCTGAAGGTGTAGGGAAGAAACATTAATTATTGCACCATCCAACTCAAAGTCTTTTGTAAACATACACAACATTGTCTTGAATGCCAAAACTGCTAAATAAATCTGCTAAATAAAATATACTAGCCAACCCGCGGCGTACCATACGCCGCATAATCAGGCCGCTTTTTTAATGATTTTTAAGCACAGGGAAAAAATTAACATTTGAAAAATCCGGAGGAGAGGGGAAGGACGCCCATTACGCCCCATCCGTCATGCTAGTCTGCTGATTTCTCGTTCAGTAACCTGTGAGTAGTGATGGGCGGGGTGAAGCCTTGCGAAGCATCAACACGTTTGAAGCAATTGTGTCGGAAATCGTATCAAAGCTTCGAAGGATTTGACACTCACCTCTCTCGTGACACCTCCTGGCCATTTTCATTAACGTTACAGAAACTTATGATACACTTCAATGACGTCTGTTAAAAGTCGTATTGCTTTTATTTTTTCGTAGCTACAGACTGACAACGAAGAGAAGGATTCGTCAGCAGCTTCTAGTGTCTGATGTCTAAAAAATATAAATATAATTAATGCCGACAGGCAGAATGCACTATACGATAGCAAGAGTTAAACAAAATAAGACGCCTCACCTCATGCATTCCCGGCTCTTTCAATTAGTATTTACTTTTGCACTGTATCATTATAATCGCTCCTGTTATTAGTATTATAATTAACCCTGATCTTTTCTTGAGATCACATTTAATAGCCTTAAATGTTTTGTTTGGTCTGTATTAATTAAAACGGAGTAGACAGAAAATAAAGGTTTATCCCTTTACTTTGCCATGATATAGGTAAGTACATTTGAGAAAGAAAATGTGAAATCTTTAAATCTTTAAGTCATTATTCGATCAAGTATTAAAATCTGCAGTGCTTCGAAAGCTCGACACAGTATCGAAACCTTAGTATAGAACGGCCCATCACTACCTGTGAGTCACGTAGAGTTTTCATTGTTGTTTGCGATTCTGACCGCTTTTTGCGTACTGAGTTGTTCGGGAGTCACAGTTGAGAAACAGTTTTTTAATGTCTTTTAAGCACAGGGGAAAAAATAAACATGTGGCCCGGTGCATTCTTTAACTGCCTTGTGGCGGTGTAGTAGTATGGGTGCTTTGCAGTAAGGAGACAGTGGAAGATTGTGGGTTCACTTTCCGGTTCGTCCCTGTGTGGATAGCAAATTATCCGCGACAAACAAACTGTTTTACACGCTGCAAACCATTCCGTGCTGCTTTTTCAATGTTTTTTAATCCTTTGAGTTGTTAATTAACTAACTAACACCCACCCACTCAGCTTGTGTGAAAAAAATGTGCCCGTTCTTTCATCATTTTGTTGCAGCCTATCAAAGACTTGGTGATCATGTTTTGTAGACTCAATATATATTGGCTTTTCACTCAGCGCTAGGGCGCGCATTCATCTCAGATTATTACATCTTGCTAGACTAATCTGCTACACGGCTGCGTTTGAAAAACCGACTTATCCCGGATGAGTTTCACCGGCATTAATGATTAGGAATCTGTAGCTCACATTCAAAAGGCCATTTTTAATCAGGCGACTGACAGTAGTGGAGTCAGGCACAGAGAAGGTCAGCTGCAGAGAGAGCATCTCGACTGTTGCAGGGCCTGAAGCAGGTGAGACGCTAATGAAAAAGAGGCACAGGGCTTATTGATTTTTAAAGACTGCTTCCTTCATTGTGTTTTAACTTCAGTTTTTAAGGATTGTGCGGCTCTCTCTTGCACTGCCTGTGTGTGCCTCTGTCTCTCTGTGGCGCTGCCTCTGTGTGTGTGCGTGGCTCTCTCTCACGCGCTGCCTGTGTGTGCGCTTGTCTCTCTCTCTCTCTGGCGTTGCCTCTGTGTGTGTGTGCGTCTCTCTCTCACGCGCTGCCTGTGTATGCCTCTGTCTCTCTCTGGCGTTGCCTCTGTGTGTGTGTGTGTGCGCGCGCGGCTCTCTCTCTCGCGCTGCCTCTGTGTGAACCAAGATTCCACTGAGGTTGACTAATGAAAAGTCAACGTAGCTCAGAGCTGCAAGTGGAATGTGGCACAGACAAACAGAAATGACGGCATGTTTTTCAAGGCGTCGCGTCCGAGTTGGTGGGCGTGACTGTGATTTTTTCGTCGTATCCAATGGTCTAAGAGTTGGTGGGCGTGGCTCCTTCCTGCGTGCGCCATTGGCGTCTTACTTGTCGGCGGTTTAGTGAATCCACGCCCCTTCCGGCGTGCTTTCCATGGTCGGCTACTTGTCTCCTGGCTTAGTGAATTATATAATCCACGCCCCTTCCGGCGTGCTTTCCATGGTCGGCTACTTGTCTCCTGGCTTAGTGAATTATATATATAGATAATATTAGTGTAAACATGCATATGTTATTTATTAGCCTTCTTGATAAAGTTAAGAGTCATGAGGGCTGGTGCATCTCTCAGCATCATCAGTCACAATAAATCGTAGGCTGTCACAGGGCACGCTCACACATATTGGACCAGTTTAGATTAGCAAGTTAACTTAACATACCAGTAGAAAATTGCAAATTCACAGACATTTCCAATCTAGGATTCAAACCCAGAACTCTGAATCTGAAACAGCACTACTATGCCATTTGTAATTTAAATTTAGTACTTCAGCTTCAGCTGTGCTATTTGTTCCAAAAATATGTGAA
The DNA here is from genome assembly GCF_900747795.2 of Erpetoichthys calabaricus. NCBI lineage: Eukaryota > Metazoa > Chordata > Cladistia > Polypteriformes > Polypteridae > Erpetoichthys > Erpetoichthys calabaricus. The sequence goes on along the minus strand of NC_041397.2, from coordinate 286,755,261 downwards.
AGGTGCCAAGCTGGTCAACATGCTTACTTTACAATTTTTCAATTACTAGTTAATGGATAAGATCTTAGGATATATTTCTCATGATTAATCATTTTTTCAACATTTCCAATATAATAGTTAAACAGAACAGTACAGAACAGTTATAACAGAACCCATACTCTGACAATTCCCACTCCCAATCCCCATCTACCCACCTCATATTTATCCAGGGAACACTTCCAGAATTTAAAGGATGGAACAGTAGTCCAGCCCTCAAAAGCTTTTGTGGCTGCTTTGCTAATTTTAGACACAGATGACTCCATCTTCTTATATAATACACTACCGTGGTTGTCCATTTGTCTGTCCAGGATTTTAAATCACCTGTAGCTCGCAAACCATTTGAACTATTGACCTGACATTTGGTACACATATACTACGTGATGTCTACTATAAGCTTTCGGGGTGATGATTGACCTCCAAGGTTATTCTTCTTTTTATTTTTATTTTATTTTATTATAGAATCAATTCTCGGCAGAGCGCAGCCATGCAGTGCATGTGTACGGGTGACGTTCTCATCCCTACCACCTTCGACATCACTTCCCCTACCTCTTCATATCTTAAATCATTCTTGAGGCAGATTGAAGACTTAAGTGCCATTTTAAGTGAAAAATCAAGGAAAACATACTAAGTAATTGCAACACAAACACTGACTTAATCAGTTTTAACGCAAAAAGATGCTAACGAAAGATGAGAAGAAGCGGGCTACTAGGGTGGAGAAAAGAAGAGCTGCTCAGGAAGCAGCAAGCTTATTAACCTCTGAGCAAATGAATGATAAATGTACAGAGAAAGAGTCTGAAAACTATGAATGCTCAAGTCAAGTGTATTCACTGCACATTATTGTGCAGTGTGTCGTTACTGGTATGTAATAAATTGTAAAACCTATATAGCCGTTTATTATTTGTGACAGTCTCAGGGAATTTCCACCAGAAAACAAGGAGAAGTTTAGCAGCAGGGCTGCCCAAACAGATAAGACTTTGCTGATAAGAGGTGATATGCACAGAGAACAGATCTAAAAGGATTAGAGTTTCAGTCAGTAGCTGAATATCAACAGATAGGAAAGAAGACAAGGAGCAAAATACAAAGGTCCAAAGGGTAAAAACAGAATGGCAGAACCAGAACATATGGAGAAAAGTACCAGGGACACCCACTGGGCATAAGTGACAAAGAGACTTGGGTTTAAGAGCTATCAGATAGTACCTATGGGGAGTTGGGTAGGCTGTGAAGGAACTTTAATTGTTTAGAACTTAGCATATTAGTATCAGCTTAAGATCTATTGTATGTTGCTTGTGCAGGAACAAAACATATTTTAATTTAGTTAACATACAACGCAAAGTACAATGAAATGACTCAAGAGTTTATTGATACTGGATACAGGGTCAGGTCTCAGTACATTGAGCTTTTGTTATCAAGCATATGAGAATTACATTTATTATTTTTAATAATTTTTTAATATTAATTCTAACTCTGGGGTGGCATGATGGTTCAATAGATAGCACTGCATACTCACCTCCACCTCACCTCCCCGCCTTTTTTTTGTGAAACATTAAAATATAAAAAAAGTTTTTAAAATTACAGGTCATCTTTTAAAGCTGAAGGAAATATGAGCCTATCCTGGCAGACTTGGGTACAAAGCTGACATTGACTCTTGACGAACATCACTTAACAGCATCCACTCACATCCCCACCAATTTTCATTCATATGAAGATAATTTACAGCAAATAATCATACTTAAATATACAGTGTATTCAGTTTTTTCACATTTTGCTATGTTGCAGCCTAGTGCTAAAATAATTGAAATTCATTTTTTTCTCACATAAAGCATAACTCAATACCCCAGAAAGATAAAGCAAAAGCAGGAGTTCAGAAATGTTTATATATTTTGTTTGGAGTCCACTTGTAGTCAATTCAGTGAATGGACATGATTAGGAAAGGCACACACCTTTTTATAGAAGTCCTACAGTTGTACAGTTATGTATCGGACTAAAAAACAAACCATGAATTTGAAGGAATTGCCTGCAGAGCTTACATACATGATTTTCAAGGCACAGATCTGGAGAAGGCTACAAACATTCCTGCAGCAGTGAAGGTTTACAAGAGTGCAGTGTCCTCCTTAATTCTCAAATGTAAGAAGTTTGAGGCAATCACGGCTCTTCCTAGAAATGGCCAAAATGAGCATTCATGGGAGAAGGACCATGGTAAGAGAGATGACCAAGAACCTGATGGTCACTTTGCCTAAGCTCTAGAGAACCTGTGTGGAGACTGGAGAAAATACCAGGACACCCATCACTGCAGCACTCCACCGACCTGGGCTTTATGATAGAGTGGCTAATCAGAAGCTTCTCCTCAGCAAAACATACAGTATATGTAAGCCTGCTTGAAGGATTGCAAAAATGCACCGAACAGACTGTCAGACTGAGAGAAACAAGATTTTCTATTCTGATGAAATAAAGGTTAGTGTCTCTTCTGGAGGGACCCAGGCACCACTCATCTCCTTTGCAATACCATTCCAGTTGTGAAGCATTATGGTGGGAGCATCATGCTGTGGGGCTGTATTTCAACAGCAGGAACTAGGAGATTAAGCAGGGTTGATGGAAATCTTAAAGAAGCAAAGAACAGAACGATCCTTAATGACAACCTCCTCCCAGAGCATTCTGGATTACACTCTTGGCTGATGGTTCATCTTCCAGCAAGACAATGTCCCTAAACATGAAGCAAAGACAGCGAAGAATTGGCTGAAGGACAACTCTGGGAATGTTTCTGAGTTTCCCAGCCGGAACTTGGACTTGAAGTTAATTTAACATCTCTGGAAAGACCTGAACATAGCTGTCCATTGACAGTCTCCATCCAACCTGACATAGTGTGAGATGAAATGCAGAGAAGAATGTCAGAAAATCCTTAAATCCTGGTGTGTAAAGCTTGTCACTTCATACTCAAGACAATTCCAGGATGTAATCACTGCCAAAGGGGCTTTAACTAAGTACTGAGTAAAGGGTGGGGTGGCACGGTGGCACAGTGTGCACAGTGGTAGTGCTGCTGCCTCTCAGTAAGGAGACCCGGGTTCGCTTCCCAGGTCCTCCCTGCATGGAGTTTGCATGCTCTCCCAGTGTCTGCATGGGTTTCTTCTGGGTGTTCCGGTTTCCGCCCACAGTCCAAAGACATGCAGGCTAGGTGGATTGGCGATTCTAAATTGGCCCTAGTGTGTGTTTGGTGTGTGTGTGTGTGTGTGTCCTGCGGTGGGGTTCCTGCCTTGCACCCTGTGTTGGCTAGGATTGGCTCCAGAAGACCCCCGTGACCCTGTGTTCGGATTCAGCGGGTTGGAAAATGGATAGATGGATGGATGAGTAAAGGGTCTGAATACTTCTGTTAGTGTGATATTTCAGTTTCTAGTAAAAGTTTCTAAGATTTGTTTTGTGCTTGTCATTCTAAGGTATTGAGCGTTGCTCAAATACCAAATTTCATTATCATCAAGGACTGTCTTCTAATTAGGAAATTAGTTGAAAGGAAAACCTGCAGCTACTGCGGCCCTCCAGGACTGTGATTGAAGACCCTGATTTAGACAATGCCCTGCTGGTGAATCAAACTTATATCCCTTGATATGTGCAGCAGTTTAACACTATACCATAATGCCAACCTACTGGTTGGTTTGGCTGCATGATTAGGTTACTTGTTTTGTGATATTTAGTCCTTCTGTGCCTATGTATTTTTATTGTTACTTTAAACAGTTGGCATCACTCTTACATATATTGATTTATAACAGTTAATACTTCAGTCAATTCCATTATATTTTGCACTCGCATTAAGTACCGGTAAATATATTCAACTCCTTCAGTCTTTCCTCACAGATTTTGCTTCCTACAATCTTAGAATTAGTTAAGTATCTGTTTTTGGACATCACATCTGTTACTGTATGTCCTTTTTGAGATATGATAATTAAAACTGCTTACAACATTGCAGAAGCAGCTTCATCAATGTATTCTGCCGGGGAAGCATAACCTCTTTTGTCTTTTACTCACACAGTACAAATCCATTTTTAATTAATTCTTTAACCACACTGACCACTATAATATTTAAGGTTTTCTTCATAATATGTAACTTCTAGCCTCAAACATTCTTTTGAACAATTATATTTTACAGGTTTAATTACTGTAGATGGATGGTCTTTGGGCGGCACGGTGGCGCAGTGGTAGCTCTGCTGCCTCGCAGTTAGGAGACCTGGGTTCGCTTCTCAGGTCCTCCCTGCGTGGAGTTTGCATGTTCTCCCCGTGCCTGCGTGGGTTTCCTCGGGGTGCTCCGGTTTCTTCTCACAGTCCAAAGACATGCAAGTTAGGTGCATTGGCGATTCTAAATTGTCCTTGGTGTGTGGTTGGGGTGGGTGTGCGCCCTGCAGTGGGCTGGCGGCCTGCCTTGTGCCCTGTATTGGCTGGGATTGGCTCCAGCAGACCCCGTGACCCTGTAGTTAGGATATAACGGGTTGGATAATGGATGGATGGATAGATGGTCTTTAATTTGCCTATGGATTTCAGACATGATCAGAGAGCCAATGCTATTAACATCAACGTAAATTGGAAATTAAGCCTGAAAGGGGTACCAGTATATTACAGGTGATGCTCATGCTTGCAACCATGATCATTCGTTCTAGGCAAATTAAGAGTGATAAGCAATCTAGCATGTCCATCTTTGAAATGAAGGAGGAAAACCCATGCTGACATGGGAAAATGTGAAAATTCCACACAAGCAGTGGCCAAACTAGGATCTGAATCCAGGACTGAGGAGCTGTGAGGGAACAACACCCCTGTCTTTAAGACTGCAGATTTATTTACATCTATCTTTAATACAAAAAAAAATCTTGGAAGGAGACGAGACGTGATTGTCTCAGAGACACTTAGCTTATGCAAAGAGATTTGGAAAAGTCATGCATGGTTATGTCAGACACATTTCTTGTAGAGAGAAAGAAATGATATTCACTCATGGACAGTTATACTGTACATTGTATTGTCACAATGTAATTCCTAACACGGAATCAAAATTCAATGCGATATTGATGAAAAGGTAAAAGCGAAAAGAGATTGAATATATGGAAATAGGTGATATGACAGAAGTGTGCCATGTGAAATGCAGATCACGCAGCACAGCAGCAAGCCAGCAGCTGATCGAGCAAAGAGGAGGTAAAAAAAAATGGTGTTTCCCATTGTATCACTATTTAAGAGGGGGTGTCGGAGCAGCGATCGCGTCTCCTTGGGGTGCATTCAGCCTACCTCTTCACAACATGAGTGGCAGAGACGCAAAGTGGTTGATGCGTAGCACAGGCAGGGGAGTTGTGGCTGAGCGAAGCGAGCAGGTGCCGAAGCCCCCTAGTTGAACATAGATAATTGCTCTATCTATTTTTTCCCTAATTCAGGTGTTTTGATTTTGCTGATAGCAGGAAAATATGCAAATTATTTCATATGTTTAACTGTTTGTTGCATTTGTAACTGCATTGTTTTGAAAAGAGCAACAGCCCTAACACTGATCCTAGTGTCACTCAGCCTTTAGCCAAGCATGACAAACTCTCAGTTCTGGGTTGGAGATGGCCAGAGCCTCTCCCAGCAGCATAAGATGCAAGGTAGGAACCAATTCTTGACAGGACAAAAGTCCACATTTCTCACACTCAAAGCAGGCCAGATTGGAATTACCATTCACCCTTGCCTACACATCTTTGGAAATCTGGGAATAAAACTCGCACAGACACAGGGAGAGCATTCAAAACTCCTCACAAATAAACTATTAGCCATGGGTACCTGAAGAAAGGGCACTGTATCCATGAGGCAAAAGCACTAAACACAGTGCCCCAATGCCACTTGACTTACTTTTACCAAAACTAAATTTCAGAAAAGACAGCGGACTTCTGTATTCTGTGTTTAAAAATTCTGCATACTTGTACTTACCCACTTCTGTTGTCTTTGTTGAAAAGAAACAGTATGATTTAAATACAATGGAGTATAAGCATATGCAGTAACAATCAAAATTGTGATTTGCTATAATTTGTGATGGAAATGAGTTGTGTGAGGCCGGCCATATTGTCAAAAATCTGCAATGCATGCGACAAGCAGTCTGCTATCTCAGGCTTCTCTTGGGAAACCAAAATAGTCTCCTCAGTTTCCAGTCATGTGATTCTGTGAGGGCCTCAGAATCATTCTCCATTTGATGACGCTCCCTTCTGAGCTAGTGAGGGTGAGCCTGCATGATCTAAGACAGCCAGCTCAGCTTAGAGGCTCTAATGTTGCAAATAGGGCAATTCTCAGAGGACTACAGCATTGAACTTCTGTTTGATGGATATCCAGGCAGGTAGCCAGCAAAGTCCGATCCTCTCAAAAAAAGAATCCCTCACAAGTGAGCTGCTTTCTCAGAGGACTGTAAGCTGATGCCCAGCCTGGGGAAAGATGTCCTGCAAGTCAGAATGCACAATTTTTGTCATCTTTTACAGGACATGGCACAAATTAGGCAAGCAAAAGGGAAAAGATATACAGGGCAATTATCTCTATATTGCAGTCTTTTGTATTTTTTATAATGCCTTGAGTTTATTCAGTCTAAGTGTACTTTATAAAAATGTATTTGATTAGAGTGTTGTGGGATTGTACTCAATGAAAAGCACTACACAAAAATACATTAAATAGAGTTGAATTGATTATACATCAGTACCTGTTATCAGACATTAAGTGCAGATATTAGATGGTGAAGATCCTTCTTTACTAATATGCTACTGTTTACTGAGAAAGCAATAATAACATTTGAATTTATTTTCATGAAGACGATAACAACACAGATTATTTCAGATTGGCCTATATGAATCCAACATCATAGTGACGCAGTGGTAGTGCTGCTGCTTTGCAGTAAGAGACTGTGGAAGATTGTGGGTTCCTCCCTGTGTGGATAGCGCTTTGAGTACTAAGAAAAGCGCTATATAAATGTAATGAATTATTATTATTATTATTATTATTATTATTATTATTATTATTATTATTATTATTATTATTATTATCATAATATGTGGCCATTTGGTGTATACAATAATTTAATGCTTTACATATATCAGTCAGTCAGTCATTGTCCAACCTGCTATATTCTAACACAGGGTCACGGGGGTCTGCTGGAGCCAACCCCAGCCAGCACAGGGTGCAAGGCTGGAACAAACCCGGGCAGGGCCCCAGCCCACCGCAGGGCACTCACACACACACCCACATGCTAGGGACAATTTAGGATCGCCAATGCACCTAACCTGCATGTCTTTAGACTGTGGGAAGAAACCAGAGCACCCAGAGGAAACCCATGCAGACACAGGGAGAACATGCCAACTCCATGCGGGGAGGACCCAGGAAGCGAACGCAGGCCTCCTTACTGCGAGGCAGCAGCGCTACCACTGTGCCACTGTACCATTCGCTTTACATACAGTGCATCCGGAAAGTATTCACAGCGCATCACTTTTTCCACATTTTGTTATGTTACAGCCTTTTTCCAAAATGGATTAAATTCATTTTATTCCTCAGAATTCTACACACAACACCCCATAATGACAACGGGAAAAAAGTTTACTTGAGATTTTTAGCAAATTTATTAAAAAACATTAAGAAAGCACATGTACATAAGTATTCACAGCCTTTGCCATAAAGCTCAAAATAGAGCTCAGGTGCCTCCTGTTTCCCCTGATAATCCTTGAGATGTTTCTGCAGCTTAATTGGAGTCCACCTGTGGTAAATTCAGTTGATTGGACATGATTTGGAAAGGCACACACCTGTCTATATAAGGTCCCACAGTTGACAGTTCATGTCAGAGCACAAACCAAGCATGAAGTCAAAGGAATTGTCTGTAGACCTCCGAGACAGGATTGTCTCGAGGCACATATCTGGGGAAGGTTACAGAAAAATTTCTGCTGCTTTGAAGGTCCCAATGAGCACAGTGGCCTCCATCATCCATAAGTGGAAGAAGTTCGAAACCACCAGGACTCTTCCTAGAGCTGGCCGGCCATCTAAACTGAGCGATCGGGGAAGAAGGGCCTTAGTCAGGGAGGTGACCAAGAACCCGATGGTCACTCTGTCAGAGCTCTAGAGGTCCTCTGTGGAGAGAGGAGATCCTTGCAGAAGGACAACCATCTCTGCAGCAATCCACCAATCAGGCCTGTATGGTAGAGCGGCCAGACGGAAGCCACTCCTTAGTAAAAGGCACATGGCAGCCCGCCTGGAGTTTGCCAAAAGGCACCCGAAGGACTCTTAGACCATGACAAAGAAAATTCTCTGGTCTGATGAGATAAAGATTGAGCTCTTTGGTGTGAATGCCAGGTGTCACATTTGGGGGAAACCTGGCACCATCCCTACAGTGAAGCATGGTGGTGGCAGCATCATGCTGTGGGGATGTTTATTAGCGACAGGAACTGAGAGACTAGTCAGGATAAAAGGAAAGATGACTGCAGCAATGTACAGAGACATCCTGGATGAAAACCTGCTCCAGAGCGCTCTTGACCTCAGACTGGGGTGACGGATCATCTGTCAGCAGGACAACAACCCTAAGCACACAGCCAAGATATCAAAGGAGTGGCTTCAGGACAACTCTGTGAATGTCCTTGAGTGGCCCAGCCAGAGCCCAGACTTGAATCTGATTGAACATCTCTGGAGAGATCTTAAAATGGCTGTGCACCGACGCTTCCCATCCAACCTGATGGAGCTTGAGAGGTGCTGCAAAGAGGAACTGGCGAAACTGGCCAAGGATAGGTGTGCCAAGCTTGTGGCATTATATTCAACAAGACTTGAGGCTGTAATTGCTGCCAAAGGTGCATCGACTAAGTATTGAGCAAAGGCTGTGAATACTTATGTACATGGGATTTCTCAGTTTTTTTATTTTTAATAAATTTGCAAAAACCTCAAGTAAACTTTTTTCACGTTGTCATTATAGGGTGTTGTGTGCAGAATTCTGAGGAAAAAAATGAATTTAATCCATTTTGGAATAAGGCTGTAACATAACAAAATGTGGAAAAAGTGATGCCCTGTGAATACTTTCCAGATGCACTGTATATGCCATATGTAAATGGATGAATGTAAATTCTTTTTCATTTAATTAACTTCTAAGCTGACTTTTATTGTTACAGGATACTAGTGTTGATTTAGCTGATGATGCCAAGTAGGTGTCTCTACCTTCCTCTGTCCTGAATCCCTGTAAAGAAAGAGATTGCAGCTCTTGGGTGTTCCTAAACTGTAAGTTTGGAGTATTACTTGAATACCTTTTATTTTACACATTTAATGCTCTAGCAATACTTCCTAAAGGTACAATGCCTATTGAATTTTTACATTTTATCGTGATACAACATTAAATCACAGTGGATATAATTTGGCTTTTTTGACATTAAACAAGAAAAAGGGACTCTGTTAAAGAGAAACAGGTCTTTGCAAAGAGATCAAAATTATTTAAAAACACAAAAGAATTGATTGTATAAGTATATGACACACCTAAATCAACAGCCAATTGATTTTTGAAGTCCCATCATTAGTTCAATGGAGGTCACCCCTCTGGGGTTTTAGCTGCTTGTAGTCTAAATGCACCTTATCTGCAAGGGCCAGCTTGTGGTGAATCAGTATGGTGGCGTAACCTACACAATGTAGACAAAAGAGCACTGTAAGCAACTCTGTAAAAAGAGGATTAAAAAACACAAGTCAGGGGAACTGAAACAAGAAAATATTCAAGTCACTGAATGTCAAGTTAAATCAATCATTAAGGAATGTAAAGAGTATGGCGTAGCTGTAAATCGCCCTAGACCAGGCTGTCCACAAAAACTGAGTGATTCTATAAGAAGAAGATGAGTGAGAGAGGCCACCAAGAGACCCAGGAGAATTCTGAGGATGTTACAACCTACAGTACATTGGCTGAGATTGGAGAGACTATGCTGACAATAATTGTCACTCGGGTTCTTCACCAGTTACACTATTATGGGAGAGTGGCAAAGAGAAAATCACTGTTAAAATATGCGCATGACATCCCTGCCAGAGTTTGAGGGAAACTCTGAAATTACATGTCCATCGGACTAAACGTCATGCTTGGAGTACACCAAACACTGCACATTATCAAAAATATACACTTCTCTGCAGCAGGCCCTGGAAGGCTTGTGGGGGTAAAATTAATAAATAAATATGCTGGCAAAAGATATAGGAGCATCAAAACAAAGACTAATAGACTGAGTAACAGTTTCTACCCTGTTGCTATTAGGGCACTGAATGCCACCTAATCACCTCCAATGCAGCAGTGCAATAGATGACATCTCGTGCAATAGTGTTCATGTGCAATTAAGGTCTTATGTTGAATGTTTGTGTTCTACCTTATTTCTTCTTATCCTTTCTTATTCTTTTGTAATTATATTTATTTATATTTTGACACCACAGGGACTGCACCTAATTTTGTTGTATTTGTTACAATGACAATAAAGATATTCTGATTATGATAAATATAACAAAATACAGTGAAATCCTGGAGGAGAACCTGAAACCATCTACAAGAAACCTACTCCTTGGATCAAGATTTGTTTTCCAGCAAGGCAATGACCCCAAATATAAAGCAGAACTTACACATGAATTGCTTCAAAACAACAATGTGTATGTCCTGGAGTGGCTGAGTCAGAGTCCAAATCTCAATCCAGTTAGGAATTTGTAGCTGGACTTAATAAATGCTGTTCACTCACAAACCCCATGCATTCGTTCTGCAAAGAAGAATGGGGACAAAATAGCACTGATAGAGAGAGACACACGAGTACACAGAATCAAAACTGACATGGCTGACAAAGATGAACCTTCTAAATACTAATCTGATGGGGGTGAATACTCATGATATCAGTTATTTCAAGTTTTATAATTGTAATTAATTTAACCTACTGAGTCTTATGAGGAAAAACTCCTATCCATTTAGGGTTGGTCCATGCCTTTAATTGTGAGCAGGATTTAAAATCCTAACCCAATGTACAAAAAAAAAAAAAAAAAAAAAAACATGAAATTAGCCTCGGAAATGAAGTCTAAGTCAAAGCAAAAAACAGAAGAATAATTTTGAGCAAGCTATGGGATTTAATCGAGTAAGGGTAAAGCAAAAGTCTTGACCACCTGATGATCCTTTCCCATGAGAATCTTGGTCTAGTTATTTATTTAGGTTTAGTTATTTCGTTTTTTTAAGAGATTTTATCCAAAGCTTATATAAAAACGTTACTATGCTGCAATGTTAAGGAATACTCCATTCAAAAATGATCTGTTACTTACCCTGTGTTGTTTGTAGTGATAACCAATAAATATTTTCAGGAAGAACGGAGATATTAAAGTTTATGATATAATGAGCCTCATATGGGGCCAGCCCCACCAGGGTTGTCGGGGTTGGGATTTGAAGCCTGAAAAACAACAAACAATATTAAAATGTCCATGAATAAAGTCTCAATTTACTTATTTTGCACAGTATACATATCAGTTACCCTCTTGGATAACCATAAATCCCAAAACAAATATATTTTTTGCTAAAATATTGTTGCATAAACACAACTGGAAAAGCAGAGTAATGCACAAACATCAAGTACATTCAATAGGATTGACATTATAAAGTGGACTTTATATAGGACATATAATGTGAATAGCAATTCACTAAGCATATTGGACTAAACAGTTTGTACTCGCCAGAGCTTTTCTTTTGCTCTGTCCTTGAAGGGAGATGGAACTATGCATTCCTGAGCTTTTCATTGTATTTCATATGTATTTATTTGTTATGTAAAGAATCGTTTGTTTCCTTACCTTGTATAAACTGAAAAATTATGAATTGTTTGAAATGTACTACAATGCAGGTAGGCAAAGCTGAAAATCACTAAATGCTTAGCCATTGGCATTGCAGCACTCCAAACCCCAGACACAACCTCACTAACACCAGTCTCGGTTTAAATAAACGGTTTATTTGCACAAATACCTTACAAAAAGGCTTCAAAAGTGACATAAAGATAAGCAAAGTTCTCTTCTTCTCTCTTTTCTTTCTCCTTCCACTTACCCAGGGGAGCTTTGTCCGCTTCCACCTGACTCCAGCTCACCTGGATGAGGTTGAACGGCTTCTTTTATCTTCAAATGGAAGCCCCGCAAAGTAAGGATTAGTAATCCCAGCAGCTCCTCCTGGTGGCCCCCATGGAACCCAAAAGGGCTGCCCCACGGGACTACAGAGCCCAACATGCCCTGTGGGTGTTTGTGTGGGAATTCTACTCTAAAGATGCTGCCATCTAGCGTTTCGGGAGAGCATGTAGTCCTGACAGGTTGTTTCCCCCTGTCCTTGCAAAATATTTGTCCCCATTTCTCGGGCCTGTTGTGGCAGCAGGCTGCCAGTACAGTTTGGATTCAGGCTGCCTGGCATGAGGCCTGTTTCTGGGAGGCCTAGGGAAGACTCTGGTCTGATTTATGGGTCTTTTTAAGAGGACTCACACCATTCTGTTTTTTTGTTTTTAGAAAAAAGTTAACAATTATTTTTTTTAAAGCTACTCATTCTTGGAAACTCTAAGTGGGCTTCCATATGTGCTTTACTGAGGAGAGGCCTCTGTCATGCCACTCTGTCAAAAAGCCCTGATTAGTGGAGTATTGTAGTGATGGTTGTCCTTCTTGATGTTTCTCTCATCTCCACACAGGTTTTTTGGAGCTTGTAGCCTTCTCCAGATCTTGTTTTTAAGCTCTGCAAGCAATTCCTTTGAATTAATGGCTTAGCTTTCACGTTGATATACATTGTCAACCATGGGACCTTCTACAGACAGGTGTGTGCCTTTTCTAATCATGTGTGATCAGTTGAACTGACTACAGGTGGACTACAAACAAGGTGTAGAAACATCTCAGGGATGATCAAAGAATGATATGCACCTGAGCCAAATTTCATGTGTCTTAACAAAGGATATGAATACTTATGTCAATGGGATAGTTTAGTTTTTTATATACAATTCATTTTCAAATGTTTCTAAAATCCTATTTGCTATTCTGGGATATCCAGTGTTGCTTGAATAGGGGGAAAATGTATTGAAATGATTTTAGCTCAAGGCTGCAACATAACAAAATGTGAAAAAGTGAAGAGGTCTGAATAATTTCTGAATCCACTATGAATGGCAGCAGTGAAATGAAATCATTAAACATGTAACAGGAATCCGATGCTAAGAACAATATGAGCACCGTTACTAAAAACACACTATATGGTTGGCCCATACTCAACATTACTTAAATGGCAACTCTGTAAATGAATAAAAATACCTACATACAATATCAGTACAGTCAAAGGGACACACAAACACAAAACAAGTGCAGACTATGACTAGCTCTACCAAAACACTAAAATCATAACAACACCTTTCAAAAGTTATAAATTACAATTTGGCATGAAATTTATGTATACAGATGGAAAAAAGAAATATAATACTCATGTGAAATGTGAACTTTCATAGCTGACATAACAACAAAAAAAGAATAACATGAAAGCAATGCAAAAACAGAACCAAAAGGGCAAAAATAACAGGTCTGAACCATTAACAGCAGTTGTCTTAAGATCTCAGCATGTTATGTAGCCACCTGTTTCAGCCCTTACTGCTTGATATCTCTGGCACATTGAGCTAGTGAATCTTTGAATCTGCAGTTGGCTGATGTTATTCCTTTCTTCTAGAACTCCTTGATGAATTTGCTTATTATTGGCAGGCAGAGTGTGACACCTCCAGATTGTCCAATCCATTGGCATCCCAGAGGTGCATAGTGGGGCTAAGTTCAGGACAGGAAGCAGGCCAAAGCAGCACCTGTACACCAGCATTCCTCTGGACAATTGTGATCACAGCCATTATGTGTCACATTAAATTGTTGTAAGGTCAGACAACTTGAAGGTTTGAACAGAGAGCCTTTACCTGGTGACCTTATTATGTTCAGTATGGGAACAAGCTGGACTACACAACCTCAATAGCTGTGCTCATGGACCACACCAGATGAACTGAATCAATTTTTTGTTTGTTTTGAGCCTCGCGGCTCAGGCTTGGTGAGTGCCGTAATGTTCCCAGCACTACTGGCTAGCGGAGCCATTCTGCACGTGTTGGAGGTCAACGTGAATAAAACCTTTAAACAAGTTAAACAAGGCAAAGCCGCCTGCCCAGACAACATCCTATCCCTCATCCTGAAGGCAAGCACCGCCCAGTTGTCTTAAGTGTATGCCAACATCTTGTTATAATTTATCACTGTCTTTGGGCACAGTGTTGCCCATGTTAAAGAAATGTGCCGTTTCCTACCTGAATGACTCCCAGCCAATTATGTTACCCTCTGTGGTGGAGAAACTGGTCAGGATCCACATTAACCATAACATTCTGATACCCTGGGTTTGCTACAACTTGTATACCAGTATAATAGTTATATGGATGATACCATCTCCCTAACCTTGCACAGTGCTCTGGGAAATCTGGAAAGGAAAAACATCAACTGTATGTCAAGATCCTATTCATTGACTATAACTCTGCCATTAAGACCATTGTGACCTCCAGGCTTTTGATGAAGCTCAGAGACCTTGGTCTGAACAGCTCCATCAGTGGCTGGGTGTGTGACTGGCAACAAGAACTCATCCATGCTCTTTACCAACATTGCATTCAGCAACACTAGTGCATCATGCCACTGCTATACAGTGCACCAAACTCTGTACCAAAGCATGAGGGCAACAGCATCATCATGTTTATGGGTGACCCAACTGTGACTGGCCTCATCAGCATGATGAGACTGCCTACAAGAAGGAGCTAAAATGTATAGTGTGAATACAACAACCTCAGCATGAATATTAACAAAACAAAGGTGGTCATTGTTGACTTCAGGAAGAACAAAAGCAATCATCATGCTCTACTCCATCAACGGCATCCCACTCCAGATAGTTAGCAGCTTCAGGTTCCTGGGTGTCCTGAATACTAACTTCCTTTTGTGGCCTGTCAACACCACCTGCAAGTTCAAAATGACTCAGCAAAGGCTCTTTGTCCTGAAGAAGTTAAAGAGCTTGGCAGTGGGAACCAAAATCTTGGAGACATGCACTATTGAAAGCATCAGAATTGGATGCATCATGGTGTGGTTTAGTAACCTAACATACCAAGATTGCAAGCTCCTCCAAAAGACTGTCCATATTGTTTCTAAAATCATTGGAGCCAGCCTTCAACAGCTTCATACCTCCTACTCCACCCTCTGTGTGAGGAGGACAGAATCCATTATCTCTGATGCCAGCCATCCAGCTCATCCCCAGTTTTTATCTCTGCCTTCTGGTAAACAATATGAGAGCCTCACCACTCACTCCACCCACTTGAGGGACAGCTTCTTCCCCTAGGCCATAAGGTTGCTGAATTCTCAGTAAACTAATCTTGCCCCATATTGTACCCACCTTCTGGTGTATGTCTAATTCAACTCTATTTTATATGTGCACTACCTGAGCATAATTATTGTACTCAGACAATCTAGGGCTCAGGTGCTAGAAGTGACTGTGGACAAAACTAATGCCCTGAATTAAATTTTTAATAGATTTTCCCTTCCAATGACCAGTTGCACCACGGCATTTCTACTACATCAACAACTCCTATCTCATCAACTGGAGTGGTCATAAGTGAAGACCAAGTAAGGAGACAACTGATAAAGCTACACAAGGGAAAAGCCATACGTCTAGATGTAGCCAGTCCTTGATTTCTTAAGGCCTGTGCTGACCAACTTTGTTTTGTCCTCTGTCACCTGTTCAGTCTGTCCCCAAGGCTCATGAAAGTGCTGCCAATTTAGAAAACATCTTGCATTGTTCCTGTTCCAAAGACGACAGGGACATCTTCCCTTAATGGCAACAGACCAGTGACTGGTCCTGGACTATACAAGTCCTTTTGAGGTAGACCACCTGGATGCACTGAAATTTGCCTGTGGGACAAGGATTGGAGTGGAGGATGCAATTATCCATCTGCTCCCCAATTCATATTTTCACCTGGACAAAGCTGGAAGCACTGTGAGGTTTCTGTTTTTTGATTTCTCCAGTGCCTTCAGTAACATCCGGCCATCTCTGTTAATAGCTTGAAGATATGTAGGTGGATGAGCCTGAGGTGTCCTGGATAATTGACTTTCTATCGGGAAGACCATAGTTTGGAAGACTTAAAGACTGTGTTTCTGATACAGATGTAAGCAACACTGGAGCAACACCAGAAACAGTCCTGTCTCCTTTTCTCTTCACTCTGTACACTTCTGACTATAAATTCTCAGATGACTCTGCACTTATGTGATGTTTTGATAAGGTGGATAAGACAGAGGAGAGGAGTCAGGTGGAAAAGTTTGTTTAATGATGTAGAAAGGATTGTCTGCATCTTACCATCAGCAAAACCAAGGAAGTGGCAATTGAATTTCTCCACACCAAAGAGCCTCTATGCCCAGGCACTATTCAGGGAGTGGATGTTGAAGTGGTCCACTCCTACAAGTACTTGGGGTTCCAAGTTGGACTGGGCTAGAGGAACTATATGAGGAAAGCCAGATCAGACTCTTTATTCATAGGAGACTATGTTCCTTCAATGTGGTTAATAACATCCTTCCCATCTTCTACAGCTCTGTGATGACCAGAGCAAACGTCTACACTGTGGTGTACTGCGCTGGTAACATCACTTCACGAGAGGCCCATAGAATCAAGCTAATTAAAAGGACAGGCTCAGTTATGGGACACACTCTGGACCCCTGGAGGTAGTACAAAAGGAGAGAATTAAAACAAAACTGAGTGCCATTATGAATAATGCTGCACATCCTCTCTCTGACACAATAAGACTAAGGACATTCAGCCAATAAATTATTCAGCAGAAGTGTGTCAGGAAACACAACTGGGGCTCCTTTATACTAACAGCAGTACATCTGCATATATGCCTCACTGTCACTGTGACAGCAAAGTCATAGTTTATCTTTCTTTTTTATTTTCTTCCTTTTTAGTCAACCTGGTGTATGTTCAGATACTGTATAGTGTGTGTATAAGTTTTTATCTATCTATTCATTTTTTTTATTTAAAGAGCTTCTGTAAATTTCCAAATTTCCTCCTGGACAAATAAAGATCTATCTATCTATCTATCAGCATTTTTGTCCCTCTACTGTTTAATTCAATCTACGCAGTATGCCTGTACAGTTCCCTTTTGCACAATATACATTAGGCCATTCTTCCACTACTAATTTATTTATTTATTTGTTTGTTTGTTTATCCATCCATTATCCAACCCGCTATTTCCTAACTACAGGGTCACGGGGGTCTGGCTGGAGCCAGTCCCAGCCAGCACAGGGTGCAAGATAGGAAACAAACCCCAGGCAGGGCACCAGCACACTGCAGGACACACACACACCAAGCACACACTAGGGCCAATTCAGAATCGCCAATGCACCTAACCTGCATGTCTTTGGACTGTGGGAGGAAACCGGAGCAACCAGAGGAAACCCATGCAGACACGGGGAGAACATGCAAACTCCACACAGGGAGGACCTGGGAAGCGAACCCAGGTCTCCTAACTGCGGGGCAGCAGCACTACCACTGCACCACCGTGACGCCTTATTTATTTATTTATTTATTTATTTATTTATTTATTTATTTATACATTATCCTATTGTTTTTTTTGCCTGTATATACTTCCTTGCCAACACACAACTGTGACAAAAGATTTCACTATGCTCTCACAGTGTATGTGACAATAAAGGTCTATCCTAATCTATTCTAATCTAACGGGACCAACTCTCACAGTTCCATTACTAATATAAGCATTGTGTCTTCTGGCAGTTTGAGCAGCAGATCTCTCAGATGGACCAGTTAGATGTGTCTGTCCTGCTTGGTGACCATCTTGGATGGTCATCTGTCTTGCTGGTCTGCTGACGCCTTGACTGCATTGGGGACACAGTGGGTTGGTTTAGTCCATAGCGCCTCTGAGTAATGGGTATGACTTGCCTCCCTGCAGCATGCCTGCTACTGGTTAAATTTAGGCATTGTGGAATGCACAGAAATCTGACAAATTGTAGCTTTCACATTGCTGTTATCAAAACTTTAAATTTCAGATATTGTTCTATCTGGACCTTGTTGTGTCAAACTGCACCTTATAAGATTTTATGGGTTTGGTAATTTGCAATGCCTATTATCTCAAACTGCATTGTTTTTTCAGAGGGCCCAAAGCAAATTGATAATTTCATGTGAAAGTGTAAATCTGTAGCTATAGCTAGTTTTCTAATTCTATTTGTAATTTATTATGTTTCAATGAATTGGACTGTTTCCTATTTTCATTACCTTATCAAGTGCAGACTCCACAATTACTGTATGTTTTAAATGTCTGATTAAGACAAGAAGCACTTGCAGTATGTCTGACAGCTGCTTTCATGAAACTTGCCACCACTTTAAGCATATCTGCCAGATCAGTTTATGCTGATCTGAAAGTTGTGAGTTTCAAGTTACGCTACAAGCATTCCGGTGTGGTTTTAGAGATTTTTCACAGGGGGATTGGGGCTTGCAGCTCAGCAAATGCAGCTTGGAATTACATGTTGAACAGAAAACCATTGTGTTTTGAAGTCACATAAATTCTAATCTGCTTGTAGAAAAGACATGTATAGAGTAGAATAAAAACTGAATATAAAAGCTGTTCAGAACTTGTCAGTAAATACACTAATTAAAAGCCTCAAACCAGTATTAGGAATATTTTAATTTGATTCTTCCAAAAAACTATTTTCAAAATATTAAAGTTGAAGGTGGCCATACAAGATGCCAGACCCATTTTGCTCTTGCTGTATTTTCTGTTTCTGCTTTTATTTTTATTCCATCACTGTATTTAATGCATTAATACATCTACACTCCAGATAATTGCTCAAATTCATCTCAGAAACAAAATGTGTAGTAGACTTTTTAAAGAGTTTATTTTTTTTTCTTTTTGGTAAATTTATTTCATTTTTTTGTTTCGCCTTCCTGGGCGATAAATTTGATTTAATTATCGACAGTCTGAGTTCGACTGTGTATCAGTAGATGCTGTTAATGTAACCCTACACTGTTAAGGCCATGCATGTGCCTGGTATTTTGTTTATAAGTGTCATGAATTGAGTTTGCTTCATGGCAAAATAGGTGCTGGCTTCCAAAAACACACTTGGGTGCAGGCCTTAATTTTAGCTAGTCTGCCCAGCAGAGGCAACTTTAACTTCAGCCAGGCTCCTAAGGCACCTGCTGGCTTCAGGTGGAGCAGGCCCAAAATAAATCTGTGGAACTGGCAAAAACAACTATAAATATTACAAAAGAAGAGCGAAAGCACCACCGGGAGAAGAATCACCATTAACCTTTAGCTTACATTTAAAGAGCAAGCAATAAATCTTTATCAATGAAAGATTTACTACAAGAATAAGAAAAACACAAACAAAAGCTTGAAAGAGCAAAACACAATCCTTCATCAGAATCCTGAAATATGAAGTAAAAATAATCAAGCAAGCCAGATAATCCAACACAAAACTCCACTTTTAACAAAGTTTTTCCACTCCTAGGCCTTCTCTGCTCACTGAGAGGGAGGGCCAAGGAGTAGTGACATCATGGTGGTCCCGCCTCTTGGGGATCCACCAACAAAGGGCAATATTTCATGGAACAGAACACAATAATAAACTAACAGAAAACACATTGTTTTGTCTTGGTAGAGTAATATATTACTCTACTTCCCCTTTTGTATTATTAATATGTAGACTTTGTCAGAATGCCTCAAATCTCCAAGACTTACCACTGTTTATAAGGTATTGTACTAAATAACTTCTCCCCATCTTCCCTTCTACATTTATAACCTCAGGAAATTAGGTGTAGTAAAAAACAAGCAGGAGTTAAGTTAAAATTTAAACAATGTATTATTGATAATATTCATAAATAATAAAAATATGCAAAGTACATTTGAATATTGGCAACCATACAACCTGACAAAGAGTGATGTGTAATTTCAGGTGGTACACAGACTTGTAGTTACTTAAAATGTCTCTAGCTAAGGCATCATTGGTGGTCAGCTTTCTTCAGAACAGGCCGCATGCCTGTCTCAATATGGCTGCCGAGCTGTGCTCTTCATGGTGTGAGATGATCTTTCATCAGTTTGGTAAGAGAGAGAGAGAGTGAGGTAAAGCAAGCACATTTATAGGTTTTCTGTCCAACCCCTACAGCCAATAGGGCATTGTGATACTTAAAGGCTTCTGATACAAGCCAGTTCCAAACAGCCGTACTTCAGCCCAATGGGGGGACAGAATACCTTCACACCTGCCCCCAAAACCATGTGTTAAGGTAAAGCTTGTCAGTTAGGCAACCTGGTTTTCCTGTGGGAGTTGACTAAGAGACTTTAGCAGAGAAATATTGGACAAACTTGTTTGAGGCACTTCCCTCAACCTTGTCGTAAAATTACAAAGAGACTCATTCCTAAAAGGGGGGTAAACATGAATGCTTCTCACTAATGGAACACTAATATTATATTGCTTTGCCTAAGTTACAAATAAAGACATGCAAAATATTTATCAACTTATATGCAACATTTCACATCACAACACACATAAAAATAAAACATATAATCATACAAAAATAACAAAAACAACAATAAAAATACATAAACACATGCAATATTATAACAACAAGTGGTAAAAAGAGACTGCATGATCTATCTGTCTTTACTCTCAAAGGTACATGAGCAGCCCTCACCTTTTTTTGTTAATACGTGTTTCTTATTTTTGCCAGAAATATATGATTTTTAAGAACTATCAAATGTACCAGCCAAAAGGACAAAGCAGAATATAAATAGTGAGTCGAATGGGCTGGGATCAAAACCAAGACCATACATTAAAGGAATACACCACCCAAAAATCATGTTTGTTTTATATGTTAGTTACCACCATGCAGTTTGTAGTGGTAGTGGAGAAAAAATTGTAATCTAATGTTTTCATGCAGAATGGAGAGAGAAATATTTATAATGTAATAGACACCAATAGTGGCCAATGCTGAACAATGGTAAGCAATGTGAAAGAATCCTTGGGAAAAAAAAAACAAAAAAAATCTTGTTGTTACTCATGTTGCATAATGCACATGTTAGCTATCCAGTTGTATAACTTAAACATGCAAAACACATGTTTTTTTGCTGAAATAATGACATAATCACTGCACATCATAAACAGGAAACTTAAAACCCCATGGGAATTACTTTTACCACTGAAGACATGTGAAGCAAACCAAACACAGACATGGTGACAAAGAGCACACTCCAAGGTAAAGGAACCAGGCAGAAACTTCACGTCAGTTCACCTTTAGCAATGCTGCCCACCGTACAAATGAGCCATGTCAGCAAGCAAGTATAAAGTTCATGGATAGTTTTGCAAAAAATATATATAGTGGTCATACACAACAACAGAATAATACATGAAATTTAGGAGAAAAACTCCTTCTTCCTTACTCAGAATTATAGTTTGGATTGCTGTCTAGTACTTGTTATTAGGTTATTTTTTCACATTTTAATTTAAAGCCAAGAATGTCAGTCAAATTTTAATTGTCACTCCAGCTGTTAGGCAGGCTACTGTTGTTACTTGATGTGTGTGAGTAACATTAGTTGCCATCATGGTTTATAGAAAGAGAGCTGATAATATTATTTGTAAAAACATTTCATGCGCAAAGACTGGAAAATCAGGTCTTAATTAAATTTTAGGAATGTTATGAACTCTGCTTGTGCTTATAATCAACTCTGTTGCTTGCATTGCCCTTGTACTCTAAACATCAGATTGAACGTAAGTTACAATCCCTGCCACCTCTGTCTGCTTCATTGTCTTGTGCTTTGTTTTGTTTCTGCTGCTCAGAAAAAAAAACTGTGGACAGAAAGTATTCTGACTCCTTCACTTTCCGTAAACTTTATTATGTTGCAGATTTAATTTTATATTGATACATTTGCCATTTTTGACCAACAATTTACAGTCGATAACCTATAATTATGTAGTAAAAACATGTTTTCAGAAAGGTTTGCAAATTTAAAATATTTTAAAAATCAAAACTGAAATCTCTCATTTCTAAAAGTGTTTAGACCCTTTGCTGCGGCCCTCTAAATTGTGGTCAGGCGCATCCTGTTTGCATTAATTCTCCTTTGAGATGTGCTTAGAGCTTGTTAGGAGTCCACCTGTAGCAAACTGAATTGAATGGACAGAAAGACACACACATATGTTTAGAAGGTCCACAATTTACACTGCAAGTCAGGACAAAAATCAAGCCAATGAAGTCCAAGGAAGTGTCTGTAAACATCTGTGTTTAAATTGTGATGAGGCATACATCAAGGCAAGGGTGTACTGTAAAGCCCTTTTATTAAACTTTGAGTGTTTGAAGGAGCACAGTGCTCTCATTAATTGCAAAATGGAAAAGTTTAGAAGCACCAGGATGCTTCCAAACTAAATAACTGGGCAAGAAGAGGCTTGGTCAGGGAGACAACCAAGAGCCCAATGGGCACTCTAGCAGAGGTTCAGAAGTCCTCTGCTGAGATGGAAGAATCTGTTGGGAGGGCAACCATCTTAGCAGCACTTCATTAATCAGTTGTTTATGGTAGAGTGGCTAGACATTCTACAAAAGGCAAAAGGCATTTGACAGTGTAGGGGACTCTGAGAACATTAGGATAAAAATTCTCTGCTCTGATTAGACAATTATTGAACTCTTTGGACAGAATTTCAAGCACTGTGTGTGGCAAAGACCAGGTATTTCTCATCACCTGCCTAATACCATTCATATGGTAAAGCATGGTGGTGGTAGGCTCATGCAATAGAGGTGCTTTTCAGTGACAGGGACAAGACAACTGGTGAGGACTGATGAAAGGATTAGGGGAGCCAGATACAGAGAGGTCCTTGAAGTAAACCTGCTCCAAAGAGCATGCAACCTCAGACTGGGGTGATGGTTCACCTTTCAGTACAACAATGACTTGAAGCATACTGCCAAGACAATGCTGGAGTGGCTTCTGGACACGTTGCTGAATGTCCTTGAGTGGACAAATGCACCCTTTAACCCAAAAGAACATCTGTGGAGAGACCTGAACATGGGAGACATTTCCCACCCAGTCTAACAGACCATGACAGGATCTGACAGGAAGATTGGAATAAACTGCTCAAATTTTGATGTGCAAAGCTGGTAGACACTTATGAGATGAGTTAAAGCTGTAACTTCTGTCCAAGGGAACTCTACAAAATACCTACTTAAGTGTCTGAATACTTCTATAAATTAGAGATTTCAGTTTTTGATCTATAGTGAATTCTTCTGATGTCATACCTTGGTTTTGTCTTGACACAGGTGTGTGCCATTCTAAATGATGTCCAGTCAATTCAGTTTACCACAGTCAAGTTCTACACATGTCTCAAGAAGAGTTAAAGCAAACAGACAACCGCACCTGACCACAATTTGGACTGTTATAGCAAAGGATTTGAATACTTCTTGGAAGGAGTTTGATTTTTAGTTCATTTGAAAATGTTTCTAAAAACATGTTTTCACTTTGTCATTATCAGCTATTGAGTGTAGATTGATAGGCAAAAAAATAATTTGATTTAATTTATTCTTTAAATGTAATTAAATTAAATAGGGCGGCATGGTGGCGCAGTGGTAGGGCTGCTGCCTCGCAGTTAGGAGACCCGGGTTCGCTTCCCGGGTCCACCCTGCGTGGAGTTTGCATGTTCTCCCCGTGTCTGCGTGGGTTTCCTCCGGGCGCTCCGGTTTCCTCCCACAGTCCAAAGACATGCAGGTTAGGTGGATTGGTGATTCTAAATTGGCCCTAGTGTGTGCTTGGTGTGTGGGTGTGTTTGTGTGTGTCCTGCGGTGGGTTGGCACCCTGCCTGGGATTGGTTCCCTGCCTTGTGCCCTGTGTTGGCTGGGATTGGCTCCAGCAGACCCCCGTGACCCTGTGTTCGGATTCAGTGGGTTGGAAAATGAATGGATGGATGGATGTAATTAAATTAAATCTACAACACAATAAAATGTGCTGAAAGCGAAGGGTCTGAAAACTTTCAAATTCCACTGTATTCTTTCTAAAGCTTTACATGCTTTGTTCAGAAATGCAAAGCACAAGATTCTCTGGTCTGGTGAGACAAAAATTGAACTTTTGGGCAATATTCAAAGCATGATGTTGAGTGAAGCTTAGGCACTGCTCATCACTTGCCTAAAAACATCTCTACAGTGAAGCATGGTGTGGACAACACAATGCTATGGGCGTGCTTTTCAGTGGCAGGGACATGGAGACTGGTCAGAATTGAGGGAAGATGAGAGCAGCAAAATACAGAGAGGTCCTTGAAGAAAACCTGCTTCAGAGTGAACACAACCTCAGGCTGAGGCAACGGTTAACATATCAGCATGTCAATGACCTGAGACATGCAGCCAACACAATGCTGGAGTGGCTACAGGACAAATCTCTGACAGTCTTTGAGTGGCCCAGCCAAAGCCCAGACTGAAACCCCATAGAACATCAGAGGAGAGACCTGAAGATGGCAGTTAACAGACAATTGTCATCCAATCTAATGGACCTTGAGAGGATCTGCCAGGAAGATTGGGATAAATTGCCCACATCCAGGTGTGCAAAGCTTGCACAGACTTGCCCTATAAGTTTCAAAGCTGGAATTGCTGCCAAGTGGGTTTCTACGAAGTACTGAATTAAGGATCAGTATACTTCTATGCATTAGAGATTTCAGTTTTTGGTTTTTAATAGACTTGCAAGCCTTTCTGAAAACATGTTTTCACTTTGTCATTATAGGCTATTGAGTGTAGACTGATGGGCAAAAAAGCAAATGTATCTATTTAAAATTAAATCTACAACACAATAAAATGTGCTGAAAGTGAAGAGTATACTTTCTGATTCCACTGTATTCTTTCTAAAGATTTACATGTTTTGTTCAGAAGTACAAGGCACTTCTGTTCCCTTGTATTCCATTTGTTGTTTTTTTCTACCTACAATATACTGTATATTGGCAGGCAGTGGTTAAGGCTTTGGACTTTAAACCCTGAGATTGTAGGTTCAAATCCTGCCACTGTGTGACCCTGAGCAAATTGCCTCACCTGCTTCTGCTCCAATTGGAGAAAGAAAAGAACACCAAGAAAATAACTGCCATCTTTACCAACATGAGTAGAAAGCAAAATCCACATGCAGATAAAACTACAAGAAGAAAGAATTCACGCAGTGCTATTATCAGATTAACTGGAAATAGTTAAGAGAAGGTCCTAACAGTAGAGATTAGATCTTTGAATTTTTAATTGTTCTTTTTTTCAAACACGTGTGACAAACAGGGCAGTAAAGTGACCTGGTAGTCCAGTGATCTTTGTTAAATTCCCAGCTTCATTACTTTCTGTTTGACATTTAGCCCTCACAGGAATTCTCTAGATGTTCCAGTCCAAAACATGTGCCCAAAACACACATTGTTTAGTAATTAGTGACACAGTACAAGTGAATTCAGGTGCATGCATCTGTGTGCCTTTTGTAGATGTGTGATGGTCTCTGCTTAGTCTTCCAGCCAGAACTGTACAATCTGTATAAATAATGCAATTTATTCATAATATAAGGCCCGGGTCCTCCCTGCGTGGAGTTTGCATGTTCACCCCGTGTCTGCGTGGGTTTCCTCCGGGCACTCCGGTTTCCTCACACATTCCAAAGACATGCAGGTTAGGTGGACTGGCGATTCTAAATTGGCCCTAGTGTGTGCTTGGTGTGTGGGTGTGTTTGTGTGTGTCCTGCGGTGGGTTGGCACGCTGCCCGGGATTGGTCCCTGCCTTGTGCCCTGTGTTGGCTGGGATTGGCTCCAGCAGACCCCCGTGACCCTGTGTTCGGATTCAGCGGGTTGGAAAATGGATGGATGGATGAAAAGGTAGACATATGCAAGTATATCTATATCTATATAGATATAGTCGAAGGACAATAACGAAAAACACAAAACATAGACTTATTCTAGCTTAGTTTGATCTTCCCTGCGGTGGGCTTGCGCCCTGCCCGGGGTTTGTTTCCTGCCTTGCACCCTGTGTTGGCTGGGATTGGCTCCAGCAGACCCCCGTGACCCTGTGTTCGGATTCAGTGGGTTTGAAAATGGATGGATGGATGGATAGTTTGATCTTTTTCTCTCCTATAGGAAAAAGCACATAACTTATGAGTTCTGATCTTTCAATTAATGTGGTCAAGACAGGTAGGTTCTTTAGGTGATTATTACATTTCTAGTGCAATGCAACAAGATGGTTTTGATTTGTTTACAGCTAGTATGCACTTATTTACACCCCCACATACATCTCCTATGTGTGTGTGTGTGCGTGTGTTTGCGTGTGTGTGTGTGTGTGAGAGAGAGAGAGAGAGAAGCTGCTCTGATCTTCCCTACTGAATTTAGTAAGAGAAACATACAAGAGCAAAAAACATATCTTTCACAAAGGCTATTACTTTTCAGTTACAGCAATAACAATAATCAGAATACATTAGCTAGCTTTATTCTAACTAATAGGTTACAATTTATTTTTCTTTAATCAATGTAGGTGTACTTACAGTTTGGTTGCTGCTGACTTACGGTTTACGTCATGCTTTTTTCCAGACCTTCTGGGTTGGCTTTCAACAGTGCACAGGAAAGGATGTTCAGCACACTTTTTCTTTCTTCATTAAGAACCACTTCTCCTTCTTCACTTTGTTTGCGAACAGTACTGTAGTTTTCTCGAAGGTGTGACACACAATGCTCCTTATTTTCCAGCATAAAATTTACATCTGCAGAGATCAGTTGACTGCTGTCTTCAACATCTGCAATAAGATGCTGCAGATGTTCTATCAGACGGTTGTGGTGAGCGCCCTCTTCTATGCCATGGTGTTACAATACCTGCATTTTTATAACTCTTTAATTTAACATTGTTTTTTATCAGTATGGTGCTGCTGGAGTATGTGAATTTCCCCTTGGGATTAATAAAGTATCTATCTATCTATCTATCTATCTATCTATCTATCTATCTATCTATCTATCTATCTATCTATCTATCTATCTATCTATCTATCTATCTATCTATCTATCTATCTATCTATCTATCTATCTATCTATCTATCTATCTATCTATCTATCTATCTATCTATCTATCTATCTATCTATCTATCTATCTATCTATCTATCTCTTTAGCAATACGAACACATGACTTTCCATACGGTCTCTCTTGTTTGAGCTCCTTGCTTTGTTTTAGAAAGACTTGGACTTGAGGCATCCTCATCTAACTCCATTACAGACTCTTGCAGCCCAACATCAGGTTACCCTTCACGATAAAAGGATCGCTCCAGCCTTTGTCGTGGCCACACCCCAGGCAACCAGAGTCCTGCTAAGGAGCAGAAGCTACAGCCAAGTGAAGAACAGGGGGAGGATATAGAAAGCACACATTTAGTGTTTGCCACAGTTTAGAAAGAAAAGAGTGGTCATTTTTACCTTTGGTTTCTTTGGTGCCCATAAGCTAAACCTTTTGTTTTTTCTGTCCACCCTGGCCATCAGACCTTACTTTTATTATATATTAATTAGTATTGCCTAGTTATATTTTTATATTTTGTCTTTTTTCTCATTTTTCATCCTTTAAAGCACTTTGAGCTACATCAACAGATGGAAAGTTTTGTCCATCAAGGTTGGCAATCATTTAGCTATTGCTCTTTGTTCACTGACCAGATGTTGAAATGGTGCTTCATGAGACATCTCTGGATGTCGTTTAGTCTCCTGGGATTGATTAGTCTTATCAGATGAGACCCAGAAACTGTATTCCAGAGAGAGGCCCTGTGAGGAGAGAACTAACACTTGAGCCGAAGTAAAGAGTGTCTGACGGCTGCTTGTTAAGGAAAAAAAAACCTGTGTGCCAAAGTAAAGCAAAATGGGTAATACCAATCAGTCCTACACATTCAATGTGACTGGCTCCTGCTTTGGACCAAGATAGACCATTAAAATGACAATCATAGGAAATATTATATTTTCAGTCACGTTAACCTTAACACTAAAATCCTCTGATATTTCTCTTGGATCTGTAGCATATGATGAACCTGTACCAGAAATATGCAGTAGGCTGTCAGTTACTACATGACAAGGCTTTCTCTGATTTTCTTTTCTGAACAACTCTTAACATTGGTAATATTTCTCACAAAAATGAAAACCGTATCTGTAGCAATTGTAATGAGGAGAAGTAAAAGCAGCCATTCTAGAGTGGCAGAATTAGAAAAAAAGCAATCCTAAATTGTTCCAGTGTGAGTGAGACAGTTTTGGGCTTCCTTGATTAATTTTAAAGGTTAATATTTCTGATTTAATCAAAATGTTCTAATAAAAAAGCTGCTTGTGATCACAGTTTTTTAATTATTTCACAGTGTGTTTTAAAATCCTCCTCATTTTGTAGAATAGCACTTGTGGGAAAGAATGATTAAGCTTAAGCGTTTACTGTTCCACATATAACTCTGATTTTGGGTTGGGATGAATCATGTGGCTAGTTGTGTGGTCACACTTGAATGCTCTTCATTACCTTATAACTAGTTTTGTCTTATTTTTCATTTTTGCTTTTGTGCCTCATCATTGCACAGGATATCCAATTATTTGATTTTTTTATGCTGTTTTGACCTGTGACCTACATTTAAATCAGCATGGAATATTTTCAACTTTCAAAATGAACATCCCAGCCATACCAGTTTTTCAGATGTGTGCTGTAAAATGATTTATTTGTAATGATCTCCGATCCACTAATGCATTATTTGTGGGTTGAACGAAACACACTAAGTTAATTATTGGATTGGTCTACTCTCACACCCTAAAGTTCACAGTCTACCCACACATGCGTTGATTATGAGTGATGCTTGCACAGCCTGACACTCCTCAGTACTCCACATAAGGCCTCAGTAGCTATAGCGTGAAAAACACCCCAGTGTCCCTGGATATAACATAGACCTAGAGGCTACCTTGGTCCCCAAGGCTATCTATCCAAGACACATAAAGGCTGACACATCTTCATTTTATCACTGGACATAACCTTGAACTAAGGCTGACACACCTTGATATCTGAGAATAATAGACACTTGATTAAAACCACTAACCAACCAATCAATATGAAGTTCACTCCACTGGGGTGCCATCCACAGTCTGCTAAACCCTGTGGGAAGTATAGTGGCAATCCCCTCACAATAGGTGCTCTGTATTCAGGGTTGCCAGGTCTTTAAAAAATTTATAGCCCAAGGACAGTGTAAAAAAATAGCTAATTTGGCAGAAAAAAATGACACAACGAAAAGTGAGTGTTCTGCCCCACATGTTGTTAGCTGTTATTTGTTGAGCTGTGCACCCCTTTGTCTTGTCATTTATTAACACACCTGTCAGTCATGTCCCACACTCACAGAGGTGCCATAAAAAGTCTATGAAACTCAAGTAAATCATGTAGGTCCTATAATAAACATTTGAATACAATACATAACATGTGTCTCACGTATGCACCCCTTTATCTCTTGTTTCGGTCACGTCCGAAGCATATCTTTAAACCCCTGAGTCTGGTTAATTGTGGTACGCAGCAATCTGAACCTCTGTCTACATGCTTTTCTTTGTCTTGATCCAACCGTGGACATTACTCACCTTTTTACAACGAGGTAGGTCCAGTAAAAGCCTTCAAGAAAGCTCATCTCTTGTCATTTTTATGTGGATATGCCGAGTTGTTTAAGCTCTCTGCGGCCGCGTAGCATGGACACCGCGGAGTGAGGCAGAAAAGTAAAAAGGCGAATCCACGTCGTGGGACAGACTGCAAGAGAATCGCTAAGACAGCTAAGTTGAGAAATGTTCTGGCCAAAGAAGGATCCATACGGCAACTTAGTAAAAGGGCAATTCCACGTTGCGGGACGGACCACAGAACATTGCTCCACATCTGCTAAGTAAAGGGACGTTCGTGCCAGGGATCAAAGGGAGGATCTCGGGGCAACTTGGCTGAAAGACAGTATTCACACCGCAAATCAGAGTGCAGCATCTCCATGGCATCTGTTGTGAATTTCCCATTGGGATTAATAAAGTATCTATCTATCTATCTATCTATCTATCTATCTATCTATCTATCTATCTATCTATCTATCTATCTATCTATCTATCTATCTATCTATCTATCTATCTATCTATCTATCTATCTATCTATCTATCTATCTATCTATCTATCTATCTATCTATCTATCTATCTATCTATCTATCTATCTTTTAAATCAACTCCGCCTACTGACAGGTTGAAGCACAGTAAGGGCTGTTCATGCTCTCTTTCCAATATAGATTGGCGTTTCTTGTGGCCGTAAACAACGAGAAAATCAGTTCACACAGAAGCCGAATTGGGATCTGATTGCCTTAAGCGTTTCAACTTTATTCGCTTTGCCTCTCCTGAATCACCTGATATCGGCAGTCTTCTTTTGGTGTAGCTTGCTACACAAGCACTCGGTTCAACTTGTACAGCCCAAACTCCACTGTTGCAGACATGAAGAAGGTATACAAAACCGAATCTGCTTCTGTGGCCAATTCAAGACACACGCGCTATTCCAACGCCTTAGCAAAAAGTTCCGTAACCAAAGCTTGTGCGTTGGCCGAAGCTGCGCGTGTACGCGCATCCTTCACAATGAAAGAGCTTGCTATTAAAAGAGAACGAGCAAGAATGGAGGCAGAGAGACTTGCACTGGAGGCAGAACTAAAGGCTCTTCAGTTCGAAAAAGAAACTGCTGCCACAGTAGCCGAAGCTGAAATATTAGTAGCTGTGGCAAATCTACTAAATCATGAGATCCGCAGCCACCGAAGCTCATCTCAAGCTAAGGGAGAGACGGCAGAGTATGTAACACTTGACGATGTCACCTCTCAGCCTAACTCACCTGCACGCAAAAAAATTGAAAACATCACCTGCACTACAACAGGACGTCATAATGAGGAGTCCTTCAAGCATCTCAGGTGACCACCCAATTTCTACAAAGGTACAGGCAGAAGTAAGTGAAGAGGTCCAAAGAGTGTCATCACAGTCAGCACATGCCATTTACCCAAGACTGTCCCACCAAGCAGGACTGCCTGATCATCACATCAAGACCCCTCCTCTAAAGAGTAGCTCATTCACAAATTCTCTACAAACCTGTGCTGGAGTTATTGAGATAATTGGACAGAAAGAAGTTGGTTTTAAAATAGAAGCTGTGAATGGAGTATGCAGCGTGATTTTGAACAATCGCTCAGAAATGCCAACACCAGAGGCAGCATTTCACCACCCTCGCTTGAAGTATGTGGCAGCCCATATCCTAGAATTGGATACTAATGCCCACATTCTACCATTGCTTGGAAGAGACATCTTCAGAGTGCACAAAGTCAGACAGCAAATTAATGGCTCCCACAATTCACCCTTTGCTCAACGACTTGACTTAGATTGGGTTCTTGTACGTGAAGTTTGCCTTGGAAGTGCACACAAACCAATAGTTTGTATTTTCAAGACAAATGTGCTGGAAAATGGGCGACCTTCACTTTTCACACCTTTTTACAGCCTTCTTCGCTTGAGAGAAAGGGTGACTTACGGCGGGAAGCCAACACCATTGGCCTCTTTGATCAAGTCTGCACATAAAGATTTGCTGGACATGTCCATATCTGACAAAACTAAAGACAATAGGTGTGCCTTCTCAATTGAAGACCAAGTTTTTTTTAAACTTATGGAGAAGGAACTTAGCAGAGATGATTGCTTTGCTACCTTTCAGATTTTTCAGATCTCATCTCCCCAAGAATCATGAACAGGCTCTTTCTTGCTTTGTCTCTCTGCAGCACTCTTTATACAGAAGACTTGAGATGAAAGAGCACTTCAACAGCTTTATGGAGAAAATATTTGAAAATGGACATTCAGAATCAGCCCCTCCAATGAATGAAGGGGGAAAATGCTGGTACCTGACACTTTTCAGAACATATCCACAGAAGTATTGTCAAATGAGGACAATTTTTGACTCCATGTTGCAACAGAACAGACTATCTGCACATCCTGGTGGTTTCACAGAGAACGATCTCTTTAAAAGCTGGTTGAGACAAGTGCAAGCCTTGGCAAATGAATTCTGGACACCCTGGAGACTTGAATACCCTTCCACTTTGCAGAGCAGGCGCAAATGGGCTTACCGATCCAGACATTTACAAATAGGAGACATCCACTATCACGCAATAAATGGCCTATGGGATTTGTCTGTTTGGTATTCCCTAGCAGTGATGGTACT
Organism: Erpetoichthys calabaricus; assembly: GCF_900747795.2. NCBI lineage: Eukaryota > Metazoa > Chordata > Cladistia > Polypteriformes > Polypteridae > Erpetoichthys > Erpetoichthys calabaricus. The sequence goes on along the minus strand of NC_041397.2, from coordinate 286,723,032 downwards.
GAACAAAAAATAGAAGTTAAGACTGCCTCTCAAGGCATCTCCAGAAACTCTATCAGGCCTATCACAAAAATCTTTCTACTAGAAAATGGATGAGTTGACACAATGTTTGCCTCTATTTACTGTTTAGTGATGTAATGTTATTATATCAGATAGGGAGTGTTCTGCCCCAGATGTTGTTAGCTGTTAGCTGTTATTTGTTGAGCTGTGCTGCCCCTTTGTCTTGTCATTTATTAACACACCTGTCAGTCACATCCCACACTCATAGTGGTTCCATTAAAAGTCTATGAAACTCACGTAAAGCATGTAGCTCCCATAAAAAACATTTGAATACAATACACCCCATGTGTCTCACGTAGGCACCCCTTTATCTCTTGTTTTGGTCATGTCTGAAGCGTATCGTTAGGAACGGCAGCATATACAGTATATATCTTTGTCTTGATCCAACCGTGGAAATCACTCACCTTATAAGTGTCTTTTAAAGCTTCATTGTTTAATGTATACTCTCTGCTATGTATTGCTTTGTAAATCATTCTTTATTGTCTTTGGTTGTACACCTGTATATACCTGTATGTTTCTTTTGTATATATTTCAGTTTACAACGAGGTACATCCAGTAAAAGCCTTCAAGAAAGCTCACCCCTTGTCATTTTTATGTGGATGTGCCGAGTTGTTTAAGCTCTTTGCGGCTGTGTTGCACGGACAGCACAGAGTGTGGCAGAAAAGTGAGGGATGGTGTCAGAGTGTGAGAGTTACATACGTACCATCAAAACCTGGGGTAGTCCCCGCAGAGATATTTCAGAATGACAGAATGGGTATATACTGTATCACCGCACAATTTACAACAATAAAGTACCATTTAGGTGCTGCATCATTATACTGCATCTCTGTGATTAGTCATTACTACTAAAATATAAGTAATACAATACGTATAAATTGTTACTAATGCTCACCAATTCTGTAGAGGACTGAGTGAACAGAACTTTTATTTTGGCACTTGCAGGAACAGTACCCAACCTTTTTTCAACAGCAGTACCTTAATTCATATTCGCAGCAAAGCAGACAACTTCCTAGTTGTCTCCGTTACTGCAACTCCAACTCTTGAGATTAAAAGAATTCATAGAAGTCTTCATTGAGAAGACTCAACTGTAGCGAGAGAGGCTCAACAGAGGCTGGGCCCAGGTCAGAGGCAGTCTGCACAGGACAAGAGAAAGAACAGGATAACAGGTGAATGTGACTGGCTTTAAAGACTTGTAGGAACACGAGATGAGTGCTTTACAACTGCCATCCTGTGAGTGAGTTTCTTTATCCCTAGAATGCTTTTTAGAAGAGTGTTTGGCAGTCTGAGAGTGTGTTTCATTAATATTAGAACACTATATAAAAGAGTGTTTTTCCTGTAACTGAGGTTGCTGAAGCTGCACCGGGGCAAAGGACGCAGCACAACAGTCGCAGTATATGTTGTCTTAGAAAGCTTATGGAAAATTTTCAAAAAAAATTGTCAAAAGAGGATGTTGTCCTGGGCAGCTTTTGGAACAATAAAATTGATACATGAGTTGTGTTCACTAGTGTCCAGATGAATTGGTATCTCTGATGTTACTCTCTCTCTCTCTCTCTCTTTGCCACCTAATCAGCTATTTTTTCTGTTCTTATTAAGCTCTTTGCCACTATCTAAGGTTAAAAAAAAATAAAATCATGTTTCCAAAATCAGCTCCCTCATCTCATGCTTTCAACATCATAAATGGAAGCCAACAGCACACATGTTTGTATAACTTAGAAACAGAGGCATGCTTCTGTAACTTAGACATAGCTTATGAAATCAGGTGTGTATTATACATCCATCCATCCAACCCACTGAATCCGAACACAGCGTCACGGGGGTCTGCCGGAGCCAATCCCAGCCAACACAGGGCGCAAGGCAGGAAACCAATCTCGGGCAGGGCGCCAACCCACCACAGGACACATACACACACACACCAAGGCCAATTTAGAATCGCCATTCGACCTAACCTGCATGTCTTTGGACTGTGGGAGGAAACCGGAGCGCCCGGAGGAAACCCACGCAGACATGGGGAGAACATGCAAACTCCACGCAGGGAGTACCCGGGAAGCGAACCCGCGTCTCCTAACTCCGAGGCAGCAGTGCTACCACTGTGCCACCGTGCCACCCGTGCATTATACAGTTGTGACTAAATGTTTTGAGAATGACACAAGTATTGGTTTTCACAAAGATTGCTGATTCAGTGTTTTTAGATCTTTTTGTCAAATGTTTCTATGGTATACTGAAGTAGAATTACAAGTATTTCATAAATTTCAAAGGCTTCTATTGACAATTACATTACGCTTATGCGCAAAGTCAATACTTGCAGTGTTGGCCCTTCTTTTTCAAGACCTCTGCAATTCACCTGCTGAGCTGCCTGAAGAAGGGCTCTGAGTTGCCTTGAAAGCTTGCATATTGTAATCTTTTCAGTTAGCCAATAAAAGGTGTAATTTTGCTTGACTTCTCACTAGTATCAGTTTTGTATTATAGATAGCATCACAAACATGCATAGACAAGCCATTCCTTAGATTTTCAAAACTGCAAAGCTTTTACACTTTAAACTAATTAACCAACCATTCACCAAAGGTTCAATTTTCAGTTGCTTTAGCTGCTTTAGCATAAAATCCTCTTTCAGCACAGAACAGAAATATACGAGGTGTGATCAAAAAGTACGGTGAATGTTGATGCAGAGCACCATCCAAGAGCAACACAAAACAATTCAATGCAGGTTCTGACAAGTCCATCCTAGAGCCGAGTTTGTGACAAGTTTCAACTTGTTTGATACCGTCAGTTGTTTGTGAGCCACTTTTGAGTTCAAGTGTGTTTTTCAAGTTTGTCCTTAATAATGAATATTGAGCAATGCATTAACATGAAATTTAGTTTTAAATTGCAAAAGGCTCAGGAAACTCATCAGATGTTAATATTGGTTTATGGTGACACTGCACTGACAATTAAGACTGTTTACAAGGTTTGATCAATTTCATAATGGATGTGACTCGGTTGAAGACGAGAAAAGATCTGGATGTCCTTCAACATCAATAACCGAGGAAAATGTTGAAACGGTTTCATTCTTCATCATAATAATAAAAAAATAATAATAATTCATTACATTTATGTAGCGCTTTTCTCAGTACTCAAAGCGCTAAAATGACAACGCTCCTTGTCACACATCCCTTCTAGTATGACAATATCTGTCGAATAAAAACATTATGCTGTGTCTGCATCCACCGTATTCACCGTGCGACTTCTGGCTGTTCTCTAAATTGAAAATGACCATGAAAGGCAAACAATTTCAATCTATTGAGGACATCCAGGCAGCCACGACAGCCCAACTAGAGACACTCTCGAAAGAAAACTTCCAGAACTGCTTCACAAAGTGGCAGGAGCGTTGGGATAAATGCATTCGAAGTGGAGGAGAGTATTTTGAGGGTGATTAGTAGTTGTAAATCTTTTACTGCAATACAATAAACATCCAACCATCCATTTTCTAACCCGCTGAATCTGAACACAGGGTCACGGGGGTCTACTGGAGCCAATCCCAGCCAACACAGGGCACAAGGCAGGAAACAATCCCGGGCAGGGTGCCAACCCACTGCAGGACACACACAAACACACCCACACACCAAGCACACACTAGGGACAATTTAGGATCACCAATGCACCTAACCTGCATGTCTTTGGACTGTGGGAGGAAACCCACGCAGATACGGGGAGAACATGCAAACTCCACGCAGGGAGGACCCGGGAAGTGAACAATAAACATTTCTTTTTTAAAACATTCACCGTATTTTTTTGATCACATTTAGTAATCTGCAAAAATCCACTTTTTTGTAAAGTTTGTAGAAATCGACTTTTTAGAAGTTACAAGAAGTGTTCTGGCCTATCCTCCAACACTAGTACCAAAGGAATTATTTGCCCAGTAATATTATTATTGCGCTAAGAATATTTGGCATTTGTAGATTCAGATATGCAAAGATATGTAAATAAAATAAAATATATAGTTCATTGCAGACTTAAAAATTTATAATAGAGGCAGATTGAAGCTTGTTGTTGTTTTTTTATTATATTGTCTACAGTTCCAAAACAACGATTTTATCATTTAGGACATTGTATCTATAGCTTGAGGTTTTATCAGAAGATATTTTTAAACACGGTAGATTGCAGATAATTTAAATAAAAACGTGTTGTGGCAGGTGGCCGGGTGTGGTCGTCAGCTGCCTGCTTATTTAAGGGGCCACCTTCCTTCAATCAAGGCTGGAGTCGGGTGAGGAGAAGGACGAGGTCGGAGAGGAGGCGGCAAGGAGAGGCCCGAAGTGTGTGTGAGAAGAGAGAGAAAAAGTGATGGCTGCGGAAGAAGCCGGGACTGAGAGAGGTGGCTGTTGGAGAAGCCTGGACTCTGGGAGACTTTGGGGGTTTGGTGGCGGTGCACTTAGGATTGTGTATAATAGTGTAAATGAACGTGGGGTGATCGCTATAAATGAGTCTGCCTGTCTGTGTCCGGGCCGTACCCTTTCACAGTGTACATGGCTATGCAGTTCTGTTTGGTGGGTCCTTTAGACACAATACAACAGCGCTAATGAAGAATTCAGTAACAAGACAATGATGGTTTATTTGGTAAAGTGTGTGGCACTGCCAGATGAACAAATGCACTCTTAATGTAATTTTTACAACTGAATGAATACTAAGGTTACATTGATTCTTATATTTAAATGTATTAATCCCTCCTCGTTCAGCCATTCATTAAATTAAGTTCTCCCATTTCCAATGGGTAATTGAAGATGCAAAAGTCTAATAAGGGATGCAAAATCAGACTGAACTGTAATCTTTTGCTGTGTCTAACTACTAATTTTTCATGACACCGGCCTAATTTATGGCTCCAATAATTCCTTGCCTAAATATTTTGCAAAGTCCCAGGGGCTCACATTAATGTAAGAAGCATTGTAGAGCACCGGACCATGTAAACATTTAAGGTTTCTAATTAATTATAACTACTGTTCCATAGTTGTGTCATTACATTACACTCGATGTCCTAATTATTATAACTAGTTAGAGTCAAAGTAATTTCTGACTTTTTGGCGCATGTCCGATTGGCTTATGTCAAATGTTACATCAAGGAAAGATATGGCAAAAAGGAGATTAGTGCTTCTAGAGCAGTGGTGGGCAAATTCAAAGAGATGACTGTAGTCATAGTCTGACAATTAGAGGTAAATTAGTACTTTACTCTAGCTTGACATATTTTTCAGTTTTGCTTTCATCTTCTAATAAGTATTCACACAGGAATATTGAAGCTAATGCTTTGTTTTAAATCACTTCTTTGTAAAAGGTCCTGGTGCAGGGGGTCCCTCTGGCTACAGGTTTCATTCTGCTTATCACTGGGCTCCTACCTTGATTGAATATGGTGTAAGGGCGGCCAGGTCCAATGTCCGGCCGGGACGCTACTGCTGCATATGTTCCGGGGGAGCAGCCATGAGCTCCTCAGCTCCTCCCCCAGGACGCTTGGTGGCAGCCTCCCTGGGTGACGTTGGTGCCAAAGTTTCCCGCAGGGCTCCATGGGAGATGGAGTTCTCCACAACCCTGTGGGGATCAGGAGTGGCCACCAGGGGGTGCTGCATGGATCCCGGAGCCTTTGTGGACACCTCTACAGCCCCGCCTGGAAGTGCAATTAGCAACAGGTGATCAAGCACCTGGAGCACTTCCGGGTGGGCTATAAAAAGGGCCAGCATCCGCCACTCACGAGCCAGAATCAGGAGGAAGAGGACGAGGTTGCCTGGGAGGAGTGGTGGTGCCAGAGGAGAAGTGTTTTGTGTTGCCTTTAGTGCTTTTGGGACTGTGTTGTGGAAGGAGGGATTACGGGGAAGACGTGCCCTCCAGCTGAAAAAAAATGAAAGTGCTTGTGTGTTTTTACATGTGCCTCTGCGTCAGTCTGTGCCGGGTCGGGCACTATATAGCGCCTTTTATAATGGTTATAATTTCCACTTTCTCCCTTGGTAGGTTTTTTTTTTTTTTTTACAAAATTAAAAGTTCTTTTTCTAGCTTAAGATTTTACTTTCTTATTTTTCAAAATGTTTTGTTTCACGTTTAAATTTCACTAGTTGATATGCCCAGCATTGCCCAGGAGGAAAATAAAGTGTTTTTTTTTAATTCTTTGAAAAAAAAGTAAAAAACATTTTTTTTTACATTAAAAATAAAAATAAATTAGCAAACAATGAAGGCTCACTAATGCACTTGTCTTGCAGTCTTGTATGTATGTTATCATCCACTTGATGCTCGGGACCAGCCAACTCTATTTAATTTCAAAAGCAACAGGGGAGCAGTGGTGCTCAGACATAAAGAATGCTGGCAGTCACCTCCAGTTAACCCTCTGGTGGTTGTTCAGAGCGTCAACTGGATAATAACATGCATACAAGACCGCAGGATCACCCCCCAGCCTACCCAGCAGGGGTGGGTTAGGGTTGATTTCACCCTACAGTATTTTTAGTGGACCAATTAGAAACATGTGTACCAAATTTCATGCCAGCCATTCAGATGTGATGCTGAAACATACATACATACACATACACACACACTGTACATTGACTTTTATATATATAGATTATAGAGGTCATGGTGAATTGCTATGTTACAATGTTACCACTTTGACAAGGCTTGCACATACAATAACTCCATTGAATTGGAAAATCCTGTACAACCACCCAGACTGTATTTTATTTATCCTGCTGAATGATATGCAAACAGCTCCATGCTTGACCTACCTGGCACATTTTCTCTTTTCAACGTCTTTATATTTTTTGTTATTGATATGCTCATTAATATCTCTGCATTCTCTGCAGGAAACAGAATGTCTAACTCCACGTGTTTGGTATATCAGTTTTCTGTTCTCGGAACCAAATACATCTTTTTCAGAAATGTATATTCTCTATGAAATTCTCCATTAAACAAGCACAAACGTAGCTATAATAACAGATTAAGAACATGGCTAAAACAAGTCATCTCAGAACTAAGAGTCTTAATATTTAACTTGTGCAGTTTCCAGCTCATAAGTGTCACCTCATAAATACAGAATATCTCATTGGTCTAATAATGCCTGTTTCCAGTAGAACTGATATAATTGGTGATTTGTAATGCATTGAAGGATGTACACTCCAAAGAACATAACAAATCTGACAAATGAAAGAAGACCATTCAGTCCATTAGGTCCATTTGTTTAGCTAACAGCTAAGCTGTCTCATCATCCAGATACTTCTTAAAGGCTGTCAAGGATTCTGCTTCAACTACATGTCTCGGTAGTTTATTCTAGAGTCCCACAACTGTTTGCATAAGAGGTTCTCCAAAAAGATTCTATTTCTACAACCACGTACATACTTCTGTGTTGATGAACAGAGAAATGAGTCATGTTTAAAATGCTGGACAAATGAGGATTTTTAAAAAATAAGTTGGGACACCAAAACTGAGCAAGGAATATGTGACTTCCCCAGGAAATATGGAATGTCTGGTAAACAATGACTTCACTTTTCTGATATTGATAGTGTCAAATAAACGAGACATCACACTGATAAAGGGTTGGGGCAGCCACCCGTATAATATGGTATCCCGGCTGCTAAGTTGTTTCTTCAAAATAAAGAACACCGTAGTGTATAATACAGAGTCCAAAACAAGACTGCCACATAGGGGAAACGGTTAGACTTTTATAGGGGGAGACAGGAAGTGAGGTCGTATGGGTCTGGCTCAGGATCATCGGCCATTGGTTCAAGCCCGGAGGTGACATCACAGGGGCCGGAGCCGGTAAGGTCTTCTTCCATTGGCTCGGTCCCGGAAGTGACGTCATGAGAGCCAGGTGACATCTCCCGGGAATGGTCTACAGGCAAGGGAAAAAAAGAGTCAGTGCACTCTGCCACGTCCCGGCATGCCTCAGAACTTCCTTCCCTCGAGCCCTTTAGCTGCCTCCCATGCGCACGTGTGTGACAATAGATAGATAGATAGATAGATAGATAGATAGATAGATAGATAGATAGATAGATAGATAGATAGATAGATAGATAGATAGATAGATAGATAGATAGATAGATAGATAGATAGATAGATAGATAGAACACACATCAGAAAGACTAAAAAGGAAGAAAATTGAAAAGAAAGAAAACTTCTGACTTGGTAGTCACAGCTCCAGTTAGGCCTTATGCAGGCGTATTGCTGTTGGTATAAAGGAGTCCCAGTAGTGTTACTTCACACACTTCTGCTAAATAATTTGTTGGCTAAAAGTCCTCAATGCTAGTGTGTCAGAGAAAAGATGTGCAGCATTGTTTATAACATCACTCAGTTTTGTTATAAATCTCTCCTTCGCTACTACCTGCAGGGGTCCAGAGTGCCTCCCATAATGGAGCCTACAGCTTTAATTAACTTTTTAATTCAGTAGGACTCTTTTGAAGTGGTGTTACCAGCTAATCAAAGTTTAGAAAATCTCCCTGGCCATCACAGAGCTGTAGAAGATGTGAAGGATGTCACTTCCCACATTAAAGGAATGCAGTCTTTTCAGGAAAAACAGCCTGCTCTACCCTCTCTAATATAATTCCTCTGTGTTCTGAGACCTGTCCAACCTGTCATTGATGTGGACCCCCAAGTACTTGTAGGAGCGGACAATCTCTACATCCACTCCCTGAATAGTGACCAGACAGAGGCTCTTTGGTGCTGTGAAAGTCAATAAGCTGTTCCTTGGTTTTGCTGATGTTAATGTGCAGACAATTCTTTCTGCACCAAGAAACAAACTTCTACACCTGACTCCCTTACTCTGTCTCACCCCCCTTTATCATTACCTTCTATAAGTGCAGAATCATCAGATGACTTCTGCAAGTGCACATGACCTGCTGTTATATTTAGAGTCAGAGGTGTATGGAGTAGATACTCCTTTTTAAGAGTCATCTTTGTTTCATGTTTGTTTCTTTGTTCATTGGCAATATGTCAATGCTGTTAAGCAAGCAATCTGAAGAGAAATAAAATACAAAGCTCCTCAAATGCTAAAACTTTTGGCAAAAACACAAATGTTTGAAAGTACTTACAAATGTAAATGAGCAACAGTTTGATTTCAGAATGAAAGCAGGCAAAAGACAGGCTTAATAAGAAACGTTCAATTAAAGCAAGAATGAGAATCGATTGGATTGAAAACTTGAAGCCACAGGGGACTGCAGGAATGAGTTTGGAAGTCACTTTAATAAGGCATCTAATTTTTGCTCGCCACAAATAAGAATGGAGTTAAAAATTGTAGCAATAAGTAATTAATAAATAATCTACTAAAATAATTTATTAAAAAAAATGAAATGTATAAGGTGCACTTTATTAACCCCTTAACCGCCCTCTGCCGGATATATCCGGCATCGTAGCTTTATTGCTGACGCCTTACTGCCGGAATTATCCGGCACATTTGCCTGTGGTTATGTGAATGCCTGGCGCGTAGTATAACTGACAGTTTGGCGTGGGTATTATTACTACGTTGTATTTCGACAACTCTGCGGTTGTATTGGCCGCTCACGTGATGTGATTCGAAAGTGAAAGCTGTGAATATGGCGAAACGTAAACTGACTTCAAGTGAGGTTTTGCAGGCGATTTTGGACAATAATTCTGATCATGATTGTAGCAGTTCTGAAGAAGATTTTAGCGACAATGATGATCAGCAACGTGCGCTGCATGATACTGTGAATGACGACGCATCGGATGATGGCGATGAGTGGGTGTATCCCCAGCATCTCAACTGGACTGCTGCCCGTTATCTGAGCCAGATATGAAAGATCCAAACCGTGACCGCTTGTTCAAGCTACGTCCTTTGATTGACCATTTATTTGAAACATTTCAGCAGGTATTTCAGCAGGTAAATACTGCTTGAATAAATGTAAAGTAAAAAAACAAAAATTGTTCAGATTTCTCCTGGCATGGGGAATATTTAGGGAGTTGGCGGTTAAAAGGTTAAGTTCTTTGTAATGTTATGATCAGTATAGGTGCTATATCCAACAATAAAAATTAATCAATTAACAGATACATGTGTGCGACAGCTGTGTGTGGTTGATTCTGATACCTCACAGCTCCAGTAACCCGGATTTGAGTCAGATCTCTATCCTTGTGGACATTGCATTATCTTCCTGTGCTGTCAATGATCCTCTCATGATACTCAATCACATCGCAAACACTTTGCAAACTAATTGGCCAGGTATGAACATGATTTCCTGCATCATATTTTCAAACCAGGTGGGAATTCTTCCTATCCCGTCGGGATACTTTTGATGGTGGAAATGTAAAAGTTCTTTATTATGTGAGAGGGCAGTCTAAAATCCCTGAGGTGTCTGAGGTGGTAAAGACATTGTCATGGTTTCCTCACCAAGGTGTCAATATGGTTGGACCAGATCAGGTCCTCTGTGATGTGGACACCAAGGTGTCTGAAACTGTCCAGTCTCTCCATCCGAGTGCTATTAATACTGAGGGTGTGGTTGTGCCTCTGCTGTTTTCTTACAAAGTTCACAATCAGCTCTTTTTTCCTACCACAGCTGTGTCATCAGAAGACTTGGCGATGATATTAGAATCATGTACAGCTCTGCAGTCATAAGTGTAGAGGGAGTACAGCAGTGGACTCAGCACACAGCCTTGTGGAGCTCCTGTGTTGAGAATGAGAGATGATGAAGCATGGCAACCCACTCGAACCACCTGGGTTGGATATTTGTATTAGTATGTTGGATATTTTAATTGCAGATATTTTTTTAAATATATCTACAGGGGTCCTGAAAATATGACTATTTTTGATCAGGGTCTACAGTCTGAGGTTGTCTTATAAGTCATTTTCTTGTTACACTGATGTTTCTCTTAGCCATTAATATACAGAGTAGTGATCTGCCAAAATCTGGAGCATTGTTTCAGCTGTCTTGTCTGCTCCTACCAGGATCTTTAGTGTAACTTGCTGCCATGGGTGTGTGGTATGAATTGGTTGTCTGACAAATTAAAGGGAGTGAGTAATTTAAAATATTCAGAATTATTTTTATGTTTACTAATTAATGCAGGAACAAAATAACAATGTTTACATTTTTTAGTTTTGATATTAAGCAGCGTCTAGTTTTCATTTAACAAACAAAAACTATAAGTTGATAAATTTAGTATGCAAACATGATATGATAAATCATCATTGTTTACCAACCCCATGCTAATCTCTGAAAGCCAATAAAAAGCCCCCTTTCATTATTAGTCTGAGGGGAAATCTCTATGTCTGCCACACATGAAATTCAATCTCTAAAATGTTAATTGTTTGTACAATAAAAGTATATACTTCTAAGGCTTTCTAATTTTAATTCCATACCAAACCACACTACTATTTGCACATGACAAAATAGTTTATTCAAAAAAATATTAGATGTGCACAAGAAAATTTAACAGACACTATCTGTAATAATTTGTTAAAATCCCCAAATAGAATATTTATGGACAGAAAAAGGAATATGGCCTTTAGTTTAACCTAATAAATACATAACAACTGAAAACCAAAATAAAATGGTGGTACTTTTGAACATTTAAATTCTTGACAAGACAAAAGTTTGAAAGCTCCTTCTTTATTGAATTTTTCAGCAGTTAATATTATAACTAATGACCACAAACCACAAACAGACCTGTAGCAGTCTCAAGTTCAACACAAATGTCTATGTAGCTATAAATGTTACCAACCATCCTGCCATCAAACATGTAAATTCTTTATATCTAGTAAATGTTCGTACCTCTAAGTTGTTATACACCTGACCCTGCGGAGTGTCTCATGGGTAATGGTTGGGGTTGTTTAAGGGGGAAAGAAGCAAGCAATGCATTCCATTAGAATGGAACTGAAGCCACAGGAAGACGGCTGATGTCATTTCCGGTGCATTCTCTACAAGCCCTGCTTCTTCCAGTCTCCCACATATTTGAACACTTCCTCAACCAGAAGTCAGTGTTCACTGATGGACCTACTTTAGAAGAGGATGGAGTTCTGTAACTGAAGTGCAAAATTTGTGACTTGAAAACTAACATGACAAATTACTCATCATTAATCTCATGTTTTTTCGATTTTAATTTAGTACACTAAAGTGGGCATGCAGATGGATCCCAACTCTTTTTTCAGTACATGACTTCCTTGTTTTTTTTTGGTCTATATACCTTAGCTTGTTCTATATTATATGTCCTACTTTTTTTTTGGTAGATTAGCAGATAACCTACAATTTGTTCAATCATTACAGAGGGACTTGGACAGCATTCAGGCTTGGCAGATTTGTGGCAGATGAAATTTAATGTAAGTAAATGTAAAATATTACATGTAGGAAGTAAAAATGTTATATTTGAATATACAATGGGAGGTTTGAAAATCAAAATTCACCTTATGAGAAGGATTTAGGAGTTGTAGTGAACTCTGCACTATCAACTGCTAGACAGTGTTCAGAAGCCATTAAGAAGGCTAACAGAATGTCAGGTTGTATAGGACCCTGATGTGTGGAGTACAAGTCACAGGAGGTTCTGCTCAAGCTTTATAACACACTGGTGAGGCCTCATCTGGAGTACTGGGTGCAGTTTTGGTCTCCAGGCTACAAAAAGGACATAGCAGCGCTAGAAAAGGTTCAGAGAAGAGCAACTAGGCTGATTCTAGGGCTACAGGGGATGAATTATGAGGAAAGATTAAAAGAGCTGAGCCTTTACAGTTAAAGCAAAAGGAGATAAAGAGGAAAAATGATTGAAGTGCTTAAAATTATGAAGGGAATTAGTAAAGTGGACAGTTACTCTAAAATGAGTTCATCAAGAACACGGAGACACAGTTGGAAACTTATTAAGAGTAAATTTTACTCAAACATTAGGAATATTTTCTTTACATAGAGAACCATAGACACATAAAACTGCCAGACAGTGTTCATTAAGAAGGCTAACAGAATGTCGGGTTATATAGTGCCTTGATGTGTGGAGTACAATTCACAGGAGATTCTGCTCAAGCTTTATAAGACACTGGTGAGGCCTTATCTGGAGTACTGGGTGCAGTTTGGGTCTCCAGGCTACAAAAAAGTGGTAGAGAAAATGTAGAGGAGAGCGACTAGGCTGATTCCAGGACTACGGGGGATGAATTATGAGGAAAGATTAAAAGAGCTGAGCCTTTACAGTTTAAGCAAAAGAAGATTAAGAAGTGACATGATTGAAGTGCTTAAAATTATGAAGGGAATTAGTCCAGTGGATCGAGACTGTGACTTTAAAATGAGTTCATCAAGAACACGAAGATACAGTTGGAAACTTGTTAAGAGTAATTTTCACATAAACATTTGAAAGTTTTTCTTCACACAGACTAGAGCCTTAGTTAGATACATGGAATAAGCTACCAGGTAGTGTGGTAGACAGTTAGACTTTCAAAAGTAGACAATATTATTTTAAAAGAATTAATTAATTAGATTGTTCCAGTGTTCTAATGATCCATACATAAATCTGCGCCTTTCCATTTCTTTTGAAGTAAATGTTGCCTATCCTCTTTGACTTCCCAAATGAATAAACAATGTCAGTGTTAAGCCACATTTTGTAAGCAACATTTTTTTTCTAGCTATCTATGCTTTTAATCTATATTGTGATCAAAGCAAAGTAAGTAGCACATTTTGTTGGTGTTATACAAAGAATAACATTTCTTCATGCTGGTTTCTTGCTTGATAAATTTAAAATGTGATCTAGTTTACATATTTCACACAGGCAGCTGTGTCATCTATACGAAGGCTTTCCCAATTCAAGTACAAAAAGAGTAAAATGTCAGAAAAATGTCTCACTTAACGCAGCTTTGATGGTGTCAAATAAACAACAGGTTAGCCTCTCGATTATGTTTTAGATCTTTCAACAATGAATATAAATACCCACACATGAAGTACGTGACTGGAAGTAAGAATCTGTCATTTTTGAATGTATAGCTGCTTTGTGCTGCGTGCTAAACACAAGGTTCCTGCCTATTTCATGGAGCTGACAGCTACGCTCAACTGTTGCTCATCACTTCACCCAGAGGCAAAGATGATGTCAGTCAGTTGCTGCAAAATAAAGCAGAACAACTGTAGTTGCCATGCAGATGCCAGTCACTTCCTTAATGCTCTTCTTGATGACTGTTTTCAGAAATACAATTGTGTTCAGGAAGCCCAATGCTGCAACGTGTTACCTGAGCTTTTGTCTATATCTCATTTTTTAAAATATAATTGGTTATTAACGGTGGGTTCAACCCTTTTCACTTTCTACACACTTTATTGTGTTGCAGATCTAATTTAAAATGGACAAAGTTGCTACCTATTCTTATAGACACGACTACATTTATAGTTGGTAGTATTCAGGCAGTTCTGAAATCTCTCATTTTTAGAAGTATTCGGACCCTTTGCACTCCAAATTGTGGTCAAATGCCTCCTGTTTTCTTCAATTCTCCTTGAGATGTGCCTAGAAGTCAATTGGAGTCCACCTGTGGCCAACTAAATTAACGGGACATCATTTAGAAATGCACATCCCTGCAGTCCCACAATTCCCACTGCATGTCAGGACAAAATCCAAACCATGAAGAGCAAGGAACTCTCTGTAGTTCTCTGTGATCAAATTGTGGTGAGGCACTAATCGGGGGCAAGGGGATAAAACCATTTCTAAAGATCTGAGTGTTCTCAACAACACAGTGGTCTCAATAATTGTGAAATTGAGATGTTTATAACCACCAAGACACTTTCTAGAGTTGGCCATTCAGCCAAACTGAGTAACTTTGCAAGAAAGACTTTGGTCAGGGATGTGTCCGACCAAGAGCCCAAAGATCACTCTAACGGAGTTGTAGAAGTCCTCTGCAGAGACTGAGAAACCTGTCAGAAGGACGACTAGTTCAGCAGCAATCCATCAATTAGGCAGTTATGGGACAGCAGCAGCTAGACAGATGTCACTCTTACTAAATGTCATTTAAGGGACTCTTAGAGCATGAGGAAAAAGATTCTTTGGTCTGATGAGACAAAAATAAACTCTTTGGGTAGACCTCCAAGCACCATGTCTGGTAAAGACAAGGCACTGCACATCACCTTCCCAATAAGAGCCCAGCAGTGAAGCATGGTGGTGGCAGCATCATGCACTCAGGGTTCTTCTCAGTGGCAGGGGCAGGGATATGCTGGCTGGTCAGAATTGGGTGAAGGATGAATGCAACCGAATACAGCAGATACTTGAAGAAAACCTGCTTTAGAGTGCAAACCACCTCAGACTGTGGTGACTGTTCACCTTTCGTCATAACAACCTAATAATAATTATATAACCATAATAACCTGAGCATACGGTCAAGACAATGCGGGAGTGCCTTTGAGACCAGCCTCTGAATGTCTTTGACTGGCACAGTCAAAACACAGACTTAAACCCAATAGAACATCTGTGGAGAGACCTGATGGAGGCAGTTTAAAGACACTTCCCATCCAGTCTAACGGAGTTTGAAAGAATCTGTCAAGAAGATTTGGATAAACTACCCAAATCCAGGTGTGAAAAGCTTATAAAGACCCAAGAGGACTTGAAGCTGTAACTGCTGCCAAAGGGAGGTTCTGCAAAGTACAGAGTTAAGGGTCTGAATATTTAAATGAATGACAGATTTGATTTTTTATTTTTTAATCCGTTTGCACTCGTTTCTAAAAACATATCTTCATTTTGTCTTTACAGGTTATTGAGTATAGATTGATGGACAAAAATGGCAAATTAAACAACACAATAAAGCATCCAGAAAGTGAGGGGGTCCAAATGCTGTTTATTCATTTAGATATGTCTATAGCAATACTGGGAGCACTTTTAAGTAGGGTAATCCAGCCACTCATCTATATATACTGTATATATAAAATCCAGCATCAGTCTGTCTGTCTTAATGTATGTCTGTCCGCTTAATGTATTTAAATTGTTTTTTTTTCCTATAATTTGCTTGAACATTCCAGTTGATTTTGCGACTTCTGTCATCGCATTAAGTATTATAGTTCACATTGCAGTACCGAAAGAGAGTGGCTGTTGGCCAACCGGTGGGCCGGCCCTCACAAGAGTAGGGAGCCCTCCGTTCAAGCTGCTGTACCTCTCGTCACGTGTTGGAGTGCACCTTGCCTTCGCTTAGCTAGTGATACCTGTCTGTTTGTTCAGCAGACATTATCATCTACAGATTGTTAAGGAGTAACATTTGATGTTTTTGAGAGAGAGATCAGAGCTACGTGTGTTTTAGAGGGTAGCTGCTGATTGCCACAGACATCACGGCCATTTCTTACCATGTCGGGGACGCTCTCCCTGAACACGATCAGTTTGACTTTGGAGCGGACCTACCTTCCGCTTGGCTAGAATTACATTTTTTTTAATTGATTTTTAAAGTTTGTCCTGTTTCACTACTACGTTGCCAGAGCCGCGGGGGGCAGCTACTAAGTTATAAAGACAAAAACTTCCTTTAATTTAATTACCCAAACATTCTTTGAAACATTCATCAACTAATCCAGTGGTTCTCAATCTGTGGGGCAAAAAAGGGGGGTGCGAAGATGTGAAAAAAAGAAAACAAGAATCGAAAATATGAACAATACATCTATCCATCCATTTTCCAACCCGCTGAATCCTAACACAGGGTCACGCTGGAGCCAATCCCAGCCAACAGGCAGGAAACAATCCTGGGCAGGGTGCCAACCCACCACAGGACACACCAGGGCCAATTTAGAATCGCCAGTCCACCTAACCTGCATGTCTTTGGACTGTGGGAGGAAACCGGAGCCCCCAGAGGAAACCCACGCAGACACGGGGAGAACATGCAAACTCCATGCAGGGAGGACCCGGGAATCGAACCCAGGTCCCCAGATATCCCAACTGCGAGGCAGCAGCGCTACCCACTGCGCCACCGTGCCGCACAATACATCTATTGAAACCAAAATAAATATAGAGTTAGATAAATGTCGATAAAAGTTAAGTAGGTATAATAAAATATGCTTCTATGATATATCATTAATTAAAAAAGAACAGATTGGTATTAGTGGGCTCCTTTCAAAAAAACGTTAGGGGGGCGTGATTAAATCTGTTATGAAAACTCGGGTCGCAAATACTTAAAGGTTGAGAAACGCTGAACTAATCTAGCCTGCTATCTTTTCATCCCTCAGTCCTTCCATTTGTTCATACACCTGTTCTATCATCTTTTCATCCATTCATGCAATCATCTTTACTTCCATCCATTCTTTTTTTGCATACACATATCCATCTGTTTGTGTGCATATTTAGTATTCATCTAAATTAAATGCATGTTTAAACAAAGTCAATTTTCACATTTTTTCAAAATTCTAGTAAAACAAAATGCATTTGAAATGTGTCATTGGAACAGTTAAACCTTTGATAGAGTCCCTGTAGTTTACTAAAATGTCAGTTTTTCTTTTTCTTTTTTGTTTTTTGATGCTTCCTCCATCCCTTCTGATCGTTCCGTTCTCTTTCATGATTCAGGTCTTTTTTACTTCCAGCAGAGAGCCTTTCACACAAGTCACCTTTCCACTTGTGACTTTTCACTTCTCCGTCATAAAGCAGCTTTAAACTCCTTTGGATATGGTTTTTGAGCCCAACCTTGAAATCAGCTCGATGGTCAGGGGTGGCACTCTTCAGAGTCTTGAGCACCTGAAACCTCCATTTTGATAATAAAATCATTGCATGAAATGAAATACAGGCCATTTATATTTACAATGCTTTATGTTATTCAAATTATATCCAAACCGTTCCAACCAACCAACCTATTGTGACTGAAACACCACCTAAGTTTTAGCAAAGGGTCATCACATGACATTTTGAAACTTCCCAAAGGTTAGCAGAGGTTCATGTTTAATTATTTAAGGACTATGTTGATGCATTCTTGTTTGCCATGGTGCCAGAGAGTGGTGACGTGTGGCATCTTGGTTGGAAATGCAGGTAAGAATTTCACTGTACTCTGTAAACATGACACTACTGCAACATTAAGAAATACTAGTGGAACACACAAACCTACAGTTGTAAAATAAAATGCAAATAAAAGCCAAGTTAAAGATAAGGAGCTGCTGAAACTTCTGATGCTTTCTAAAAAGTTAGTTCTTTCAGTTTTTTAAAAGGTCAAAATGCGTTTTATTACTTCTGCTGGATCCTCTATAGAGAGCAAAACATTTCTGCTTTAACAACATATTTTTTGTTTTTTAAAATTAAACAGTAGTTTGACATTGACCATCATATTGCTGATGCAACTTTGCTAAGTAGTGGTCTTCAAAAAACCAGTGATGTAAGGATGTAAAGGCAATCCTTCCATAGGGTCGGATGTTTCGACTATTTGACCACGTTCTTATTTGTCTCCATGCATTTCTGTCTCTTTCTTTTTCTTTCGCTCTGTATCCTGGACTTTGTCTTACATGCCTATAAGCTCTTGTGTAGCCTTCTGCGATTTACTTCACGTTCTGCATATGTCACAGCTTTCCTTTTTCATTCTGTCATTATGGTGACTGCCACTTGGTTTTTTCGATCACATTGCCGTAAAGACACAAGCACATGTCACTTTGCCCCATTAGTTGGCAAGTAATCGTGTAACAGACCAAAGCATTTAATATGTATTGATTTGTCAAACGCTAAAGCAGCATTCTTAATGATATTTAACAAGAATCAAAGTTCTCAGAGAGCCCTTGGAAACATTAAGGTCATTTTTTTATCTGGTGGCAGTACAGAGGCTGAAACAAATTTTCAGGAGAATGTAGTGGAAGTTTCCTTCCATATTAACACTAACTTTCTTCAGTTCTGGTGTCCCTGTAGAATAATCTCTTACAGAAAGAGTGCATGTGCACTATTTAGACCACAGTCATCTACACTGGCATGAAAAGGACCTTGTTCAACATACGTGGTGTTAGTGTCCTGCTTAAAACATTCTTAGGGTTTCAACTCTGCCCTTTGGTGACCTTGTGCTACCACCATCTTCGTCTAACTGGTGAGATAAGATATAGGGGACTACTGATTGTTCTTTTAGTAGCAGTAGTTGGTGGTTTTGCTATCTTGAGATGAATCTCTGAAGGGCTGTGCACAACAACGTTGCAAAAGTAGTAGTCAAGGAAGTAAAAAAAAAAGCATCAAAGGGTCTATAATAAAAAAAATAACTTATCAGGTGATACAAGAGTCTTGTTTTGTTTCCAGAATGAAAGAAGAGTAAAGAACAAGACCTTAGCGACACAGGCTTACTGTCTATTCAGACACATTTGCACATTCTCCCCACGTCTGCTTAGGTTTTGTTCAAATGCTTTGGTTTTCTTCCTATATTCCAAACACATACAACTTACTGTAGGTGTTGTGCTAGGAGGAGTACTCTAGCAGAAGAAGAGACATAAACTCAGAAATTAGGTAAAGGTTATAACCAGAAAACAAAATACTAGCATCAAAACCTAATCACAAACCAAAATTCCTAGTTGAAGAAACATTGCTTATGATCTTTAACCAGAAAAGTTAACTATAACAATCACATCGAAGACACGTTTTAGGATTGATGTTTGCATTTGTGTCATATCTACAGGTCGTTACCAAAGCAATGTAACAATAGATAGTGTTGCCTGTAAAGAAAAAAAAATAGCATCAGAAGAAATAGAGCAAAAATATTTGCAATGTTGCATCTAAGGTTTAATTTTTTAAAAATTGCATGACTCAAAACCTTAAATAGGCAAATATCTTGATAATATTTATCAAATGAATTGTTAAAAATCAAAAAACAAGAATAGATCGTAACATTAGCTTGACTGTCAACACTAAATTAACCCTGTATGATGTTGTGTAGGTGCGTGAATGACTGTGCCCATTGAAAGGATCCCTGTCTCATCCAGAATTGGGCATTTTCATTGCATGAAAGTTTCTAAGACAATCTCTGGCTATCTGTAACCATGAAACTGCATAACATGGGTTTATTAAATAGAAGGTATCACACACGTGCGCATGAGAAACAGCTAAAGAGCCTAAATAATAGTAATTCTACGCCAGACCAGGGGGCGGCAGAGTGTCACATCGATGCCACTGTCACATAAATGAGTCACAGACATCATAAAGGTTTGGGACAGCCACCCATATATTGTTTTCCTGGCTGCAAAAGTTGATTGAATAGCGAGAAGTTCATAGAACAGAGTCCAAAACAGAACTAACTGGCATTGAGTCAAAATGGCATTTTAACATAGAGAAAGGGAAATGGCATAATTGACGCTGGAACCGGAAGTGATGTCTTTGTGACCGGAAGTGCCGTCGTCATTGATGCCGGAACCGGAAGTGCTGTCATCGTTGGCGCCGGAACTGTAAGTGACATCTTCGTGACCGGAAGTGACGTCATCAGTGGTGCTAGAACCAAGTGGGATTACCCGAAAATGGTCTGCAAGAGACTGAGAGAGACAATTAGCACTCTCCGCCACCCCCTGGTCTGGCGTAGAATTACTATTATTTAGGCCCTTTAGCTGTTTCCCATGTGCACGTGTGTGACAAAGGTTAGGAGAATCCTGATGTGCACTTGACTGTGGTGGACTGGCACTCTGCCTAGAAACGGTCTCTGCCAGGTTTCAGCTCCCCAGAATCCTGCAATGAAGAAAGTAGGATCCAAAAACAGGTTGGAAATTGAGGCAAGGCGCAGTAGACTGTGCTCCATTTCATTTTTTATTTTACTCTGAAGATTATTTTACATTATTCTTGTATCCCTGGCTGAGATACAGCACACCCGCCTCAAGGTTCAATATGTTATGCATTCTGAGATGCTTTTCTGCTCACATCAGTTTTACAGAGTGGTTAACTGAGTTACTGAAGCCCTTCTCTCAGCTCAAACCAGTCATTTTCCTCTGAGCTCTCTCTTCAATAAGGCATTTCTGTCTGCAGAACTAACGCTCATTGGATGTTTTTTGTTTTCTAAAACTGTTATGAAAATAGAAAGATATTTGGGAAATGGAAGGAAGCAGTATTAACTTCACTGTTATAGCCACTTATGATGTACTACCTAACCCCAAAATCTTAACTAGTGGGCTTGGGAAGATCCAATTTGTCCACTCTGCCAGACACCAGCAACACTAAAGCACATCCTTACTAACTGCAAAATAAACCTCAATCAAGGAAGAAAACTGGCAACTTAAAAGGAAGGAGAGCAATCATTAACATCCTCTCTCCCCCAGCTTCTAGCTTCACCTATAGACCTGAAGGACATATCCCAGCAGCAACAGTTCACACCTGACCAGCGGCAGTTACAACACAACAAAATGTGTGACTTGGGAAGCATTGTGGTGTGGTTCCACAACAAAACACTTGGCGTAGTCAGCAGGATTTACACTATGGATGGATGGAGTGTAGTGGCAGAGCAGGCCAGTAAGGTGAGGGCTAATTAACAATGAGAGAGAGAGAGAGAGAAAGCCCAATTGATGTCACCAGGAAGCACTCCACTTACAGTGCTTAGAAACACTGCCTGAGCAAACATATATGGGAGTTCTACTATTAGCTCACACTGAAAGAGATTGCTTCTGAGGGCCTTTGTAATCGTGGGTTCACAGCTAACCACCAGCAGTTACCAGAGTGCAAAATGTGTGACCTGGATTGTGATTTGATTTCATGACAAAACAGAGTCCAAGGACAGGTCCTCCATCAACCCATCAGATTTCTTTCTGAGGCAGAAAAACAAAGTGGAAATTAGCCGTGGATAAAGTGAAAGGATCCCAAATGGGCAACAAACTCTCCATCAACCAGTGACACATGTAATGACATCTGGGATACAAGGTGTCACTGTCCTGCCCTCTGTAGATGTCATGGGCCAATCAATGAAACATGAATGGAGGAGAGTGCTCACCTCATGACCCCAGTGATGTGTTTTTATTCCTCTACCCTGACTTCACCAAAGGCAAGTAAGTGCTGATTAAAAGAAGGAACTGTAACATCAATTGCATTACGTTCAGCTAGTTTACATACGGCAGGAAAATGTATGTCACTGGAACATTAAATTTGGAACCTTAAATAGGAGCTTCTCCTCCTTAAAATGTGTCCTACATTGATTCCAGATCTTTGCCATCAGTGAATATTAATTTTGAAGTTACTGTCAGGCAAAGTCTGGGGCTGAGCACAGGCTGGTTTTTGCTTTTGACTTTGGAGCTGTGAAGGCAGCTGCACTAACTATAATGCTACCTAAAATATAAAAATAATTATTGTTCATGTGTCTCATTTCATGAATGATTGCGTAATAACTTTTGGTCAGTGTACTGTAATATTAATGTGACTTCAAATGCTGTCTCTCTCTTCCTATTCTGGTAATGTAAATATCCAAAGCCACCTCATTTAGCTGTGAAGCTCTCATTTAAGGTCTCTTAAAATTAAAATTTTATTTTTCCTCGTGTTAAAAAAAAAAAGAAATCTCCCTTTTTGAGCCTGCAATCTCTTGTGGCTTTCTCTTCCTGCCTGTAAGCTTTAACTTGACTTCCTGTAGAAACAAGTCTTTTTCCTTCACAACTACCTCTCTCATTTTTACCCCAGTGACTCACAACTGCAATGCTAAGAAAAGAAAATTGCTTTTCCCTATAAATATCTAATGTGTTTTTAATGTTGAAGAAGGCTGCTGTTTATACTGCGAGAAGAAAGACGGGAAAGTCTGTTTTATGTAAGCAATTCACTTCTTGCTCACTACCATTTTCATTATGAAGAATTCTTTTTAATTTTTGACACATTGCACGGAAAGATTTATTTTGCCAATTGATGTCAAACTGTAATTTAGCATTAAAAAATCATTGAGCCAAGGCATGAAAGCACAAACCTACATACACTATTAACTACTGCCTAAGTTGTAAAATACTGCGAAATGAACAGATGTCTTACGCAATATAATGAAAATTAAAGAACAAAAAGGTCAAATTTAAAGAAGTAATAAAAATACTAACACTCTTGGAACATCCCGTATTAATTATGTTATTTTTTTTTCTGCAGCAGAATATTCACACATCTTTCACAGAGTTATTTTTACCTTGCTTGTGTCATTCAACTCCCTATTGCATATCTGCCTTATTTCTTATTGCTCTCTTCCATTAACCAAAATGCCGAAGTGCTTGCTTTTATGACATAAAGGATGTGGTGACATATCTGCAGATGCAGCCATGATCTGGAGAGTATTCAGTTTGGGAAGCTAAGGTTTGCATGTCTGCTGTTTGTGGGTGAGGTTGTCCTGCTGGCCTTATCAGGCTGTAATCTCAAGTGCACAGAAGACTTCATTGCTGCATGATGATGTGCCTGGGATGAGAATCAGCACCTCCAAACCGGAGGTTGTGTAGTGTGAGAGAACCTGTTTTACATATTTTTCTGAACGATGGTTTTGAAATGCACAGAATTAATTTTTAGTTTTCTTTATTTACATGGTGTGTGCCTGCGATAATTGCACCAATGATGTAATGGGCGCTACTTTATAAATATGGTGGAGATTGCAATGCACGTTATCCCTTGGTGGATAAACCAACTTCAAGAAAATTTTTAGTATCCTACTTACTTTATCTTCTCCCATTATACTCGGTTGTGTATATTTTTCTGTCTTTTGCAGGATCATTTCATTTGGTCGTTCTCTTTCCGGCTGTTACTTTTGTGTTTTCTTCCCTTCACCCTTATACCCTTCTAGGTCTTCCCCTCTGTCTTTTTCCTTTATCCTTCATTTCAAACACCTTTTTGGGATAACTTGTCTCACTCATCCTTGATATATGTCCATGCCACTGTAGCTGTTTTTTTTCTATAGTTTCCACATGTGGTTTCAGTTTTTCACAGCTTCTTTTATTTCTCATCTTGTCTTTTTTGCTTTACATATCACTCATCTTAAATACTTCATTTCGGCTGCTTTTATTGTATTGTTTATCCATTATTATGCAAGATTCTGCAGCATATTGTGATGTTTATGAACTCTTTTGGGCCCCCTCCCCCAACAGGATGACATGCCGAAGTGCGTCCCGGAGCACGATAGCCGCATCTGTACAAGACAGCTTCTCCATTGCGGGGGCAACCGCAGGTGCCCAGCGCTGCAGCACGAAAGCAAGTCTGAGTCGACCGCATTCACGCTATAATTGCCTGTCATCGATGAGTGATGCAAGGAACATTATAAATGCAGGAACAGTATTACCGTATATACTCGCGGATAAGTTCGCGGGACTTGATTTTACCGTAAAATTTCTGGTATTTTATAATGTCAGTCGTATAAGTCGAATGCGGAAAACTCATACTATTGGTCCAAGAGATTATGATATTCTAACACCCACCTGAGAGAGTTACCACAGAGCACTCTGCCTTTTTTCCTATGTATTGTGCCTACGTGGCCACACGGTAATATCCAAACTATTCTGAAGCAACGTTAGCACTGATCTGTGTTTTTTGTATCTCACACCCTCATACACCTTTAGTGTAAGAGTATCCCTTATCTACGAAGGAGCGTAGAAGAAGAAAATATGGAGATGGTTTTAAATTAAATGTTGTTGAAGTAGCGAAAGAAATTAGTAACTGCACTGCTACAACAAAATTCTGAGAAACTGGTGCAAGATTAGAGGAAGCAAGAAGATGTAAAAACAAAAAAAGTTAAAGTGTCACATTTTTGAACAGGTGTATAAGTTGGGGTCTGATTTTATGATCGATTTTTCAGGTTGCAAGACCCGACTTATACGTGAGTATATATGGTACTTGGCCACGAGCCTGCCTGACTGCTGTGTCTATGTTTAGGAGAGTGGTAGATCTCGCTACAATAAATAATCATGCTGTTCCTGTTTCAAGCTGAATAAAAGCTGGTTTTGCTAAAGTACTGAGACTCAGCCTTTTGTTTTCAGGTGCAAGACAGGGACTCACACATCACAGTGTAATATCGTTGGTACAGATATGGTTTTATATTGATGCATCTTTGGCTTTATAAAGTACTTAATTCATTTGATGCCTTCTTATACTTGATTCCTTTTTCTCCTTGTTAATTCTGTTTCTGATTTCCTCATCTATCTTTCCATCTCCACTTATGATTACTCCCAGGTATTTATTATTATTTATTAATAGCCATTCCCTGTCTCTCCACCCACGTAGTAGTGAAACAGGACAAACTTTAAAAAGCAACAAAAAAAAATGTAATTCTGGCCAAGTGGAAGGTAGGTACGCTCCAAAGTCAAATGTTTGCCACTGTATCTGATTGTTTTCTGCTCTGACGGGAGAGCATCACTCGTGTGCAAAGAAAAGCATGTGGCTGTGATATCTCTGGCAATCAGCAGCTACCCTCTAAAACACACATAGCTCTGATCTCTCTCTCAAAAATGTCAAACATTACTCCTTAACAATCTGTAGATGATAATGTCTGTTGAACAAAGAGGTATTGCTAGCTAAGCGGAGGCAAGGTACGCTCCAACACGTGACAAGAGGTAGAGCGACTCGAACGGAGGTTAGTGTGTAAGTGAGGAGATCCCCGACTCCCTGCCCTCAGCCCACAGCGTGTCTCTCAGATTCACGCAAAGCGAACTATGATACTTAGCGCAATGAGAGAAGCTGCAAAATCAACCGGAACGTTCAAGCAAAATATAGAAAAAAAACTATCCAATCCGTTATGTAGTTCTCTCGTGAAAAACGGACAGACATACACACAGACAGACGTTGGATTTTATATATAGATGTAGATTATTGCAGTTGTTTTCCATCTTCACTGTATCCACATTTGCTGTTTCTCTTCTTGTAATTCCCTTGTTATTTTTATTACTTTACATTTCTCTACATTTATTATTATACCTTTTGCTTCTAGCTGGCTCTTCCATGTTATTAGTTTCCTTTGTAACTGTTGCTCACTTAGTTCAAAATAATATTACATCATCCACATATATCAGATCAATACTGGGTCAATACTGGATTTAATTTATAGTATCTCAAGCCTGCATTTATAATTTCTTTCTTGCCCATGTTAATTATATTGTCCACATACAGTAAATCACAAAAAGTAAAGGACTGAGGCTATCTCTGTGTTTAATACTCTTCCATATTCCATTTCTCTGATTTAATCTTTCCATTCCTACTCAATTTTCATTTAATAATTCTTCACTTTCTGTCACATCCATTGCATCTAGGGCTTCTCATATATTTCTTTGTGGTACTGCAACAAATGCTGCTTTTACATCAAGAAACACCAAGTACAATTCTTTGTTTTTTTCTAATCTTTTCTCAATTACTGTTCTTATGGTGAAAATATGAGTGTAGCTGCATTTACCTGGTTTACAAAACTTCTGCAGCTTCATCCTTCTAATGCTGTTTAGGTAATGAATGTGACTTGTCGACTCATTTGCAAATAATTCCACAGTTCAAGTGTCATTTTAAAAGGTTCAGTAAAAATTCAAAGCAAAACAGTTTACACAAAAGTAAAGAGAAATATCCATCCATTTTCCAACCCGCTGAATCCGAACACAGGGGTCTGCTGGAGCCAATCCCAGGACACAAGGCAGGAAGCAATCCCGGGCAGGGTGCCAACCCACCACAGGACACACACAAACACCAAGCACACACTAGGGCCAATTTAGAATCACCAATCCACCTAACTTGCATGTCTTTGGGAGGAAACCCACACAGACACAGGGAGAACATGCAAACTCCACGCATGGAGGACCCGGGAAGCGAACCCAGGTCCCCAGGTCTCCCAACTGCAAGGCAGCAGCACTACCCACTGCGCCACCGTGCCGCCTAAAGAGAAATATTGATTATATAAAAGAAATGTTCTAATAAGAGATGCTTCTGTTCAAGTCTTGCATATCTTATGTCTCTTTGAGGTTCTCAATCACATGTTCATATGGTCAGTATGATGTCGAACGGTCAGTATGCTGGTATCACCCCAATGAAAACAAGGTAAATCAAACAGCTCTGCTTCTAGCTAACTAAAGGCTGACTAAAATTCTGTTACTGGTGTTCATGTAAAGCTGAGCACTAAGGAAGTTCCATTATAAGTTAGTTTTAGGTGTTAAACAGAACTGTCCATTATGTATGTAGTTATGAGGAACTCATATTCTAAACAAATTAAGCAATCACTTATGACCATTAATGTTAAAACATTATCATTAAACTTTCTAAGACTGGCCCTTGCAATGATCTTATATTTAAATTTATTCTCTATTTATATTCTCAAGGGCAACATGGTGGCGCAGCGGGTAGCGCTGCTGCCTCGCAGTTAGGAGACCCGGGTTTGCTTCCTGGGTCCTCCCTGTGTGGAGTTTGCATGTTCTCCCTGTGTCTGCGTGTACTTCTGGGTACTCTGGTTTCCTCCCACATACAGGTTAGGTGCATTGGCGATTCTAAATTGTCCCTAGTGTGTGTGTGTGTGTGCGTGTGCGTGTGCGTGTGTGTATGTGTGTGTGTGTGTGTGTGTGTGTGTGTGTGTGTGTGTGTGTGTGTGCCCTGCGTTGGGCTGGCGCCCTGCACGGTTTGTTTTCTGCCTTGCGCCCTGTGTTTGCTGGGATTGGCTCCAGCAGACCCCCGTGACCCTGTAGTTAGGATATAGCGGGTTGGATAATGAATAGATGGATGATGTTCTCAACCTTCTTTCTATTCTCCTTGATGACAAACATATTGCTGTATAGTTATCACAGTTTGTGGAATCCCCTTTTTCTACAGGTATAGAATTACTAGGGGCTTACCCCCTGCTCGCTTCACTCACCACTTTGTGTCTCTGCCGCACGTGTTGTGGAGAGGCTGGCTGAACGCACTCCAAGGAGACGCGGTCGCTTCTCCGAAGCCCCCTCTTAAACGGTGATACAATGGGAAACAAATACAGTTGTTTTTTTTTTACCTCCACTTTGCTCAATCAACTGCTGGCTTGCATCTCGTGCGGCACTTCAAACATTTAAAATCCTGTACAGCAACTGTTCTACTCTTTGTCTTTTATTTCCGGCCTCAGGCATGGTTAAATCTGTTGTTTCTCTGTCACTTTTGTCTCCAATTCCTCATTCCACCATTTAGATCTTCTTTGCTCAGTGGTACTCTGTCCTGTATTACTGTTTCAACAACACAAATGTCTGCATATATTTGTAATAATATTTCCTTAAATTGTATCCATCTTTTAGTTAAGGTCCACTTGTCTTGCTTTTTAATTTTCTTCTGTTTCTTGTAATTTTTTTAAGTTTATTTGGGTATTCCTGTCTTTTGACAATTTCCTTTAATGATTCCTATTTAATTTTTGAGTATTTCCTTATTTGACGCTTAACCAGTTTCCAAATGTTCAAAGCCAATCTATGTTTGGTACACAGCTCTGCTCACCTGATTGTTTTGATGTCACACATTGCTTACCACATACTTCTTCTATAAGTAATGTAGCTTATCATGCTTTTCATATCCAGCTCTTTGTGGTAATACACCAGCCAGGTATTACCAGTTCAAAGAGAAAGTTGGTTAAGACCGGTGTAAAACGACTTACAATCAGTAAAGTAAAGGCATTTACCTTTTAAAACGTTTGAAGTGCAAGCGTGTTCTTCCATGAACATTTTAATTTTCTTCCAGCAGGACTGTGCTGTGAGGTGCCAGGCATACACTTGTTCAGGAAGATTTTTAAATGCAAATTGTAGAAAAACAGAATAATCTGTTTGGATTAAATTGTGCGCATGGGTAAGCACTTCTCTTCAATCATAATACCGAACACTGGAGTACCACAGGGCTGTGTGCTGAGCCCTCTCCTTTACTCCCTCTTCACAAATGACTGCAAATCTACCCAAGATTCTAACATCATAATAAAGTTTGCAGACAACACCACAGTGATAGCCCTGATCTATCTATCTAATTATATGTATTGTAACCACAAGGGGGTGCCACTGAACGCCAAACCATAGACACAGTGTCATATTTAAATAAAGGAAGTTTACAATGTCCACCTCCTTTATGTTGCTTCTGTGGAGGACCTCTTAAGTGAGCTGTGTAGGCATTGAAACTGACCAAGACATGCCGTTGCTCCTAGATTTTGTTGCATTTCTCTGTTTCTGCTTTGCGAATTGTTGATTGTTGGTCTGACCTCAAAGGGGGCACCCCAGTTGTCAACAGTATTGTATGCATTATGCCACCAAGCTGCCTCACACTGCACCCTGTTGTTTGAAGAAGTGCACGAGAATCCAATCTGACTTGAATTTGAATATATTTTACACCTCATTGTGAGGAGTAGGAAAAAGGCAAGCGTGCACCCAAGGAGGCCACATTCTAACCATGTCTTCTTTAAGTTTAACCAAACTTTTCTTCATCCACTTCAAATCTCATTTTCCATGAAGCCTGCTACCTTGTCTCTTTTTCCTATGCAGAGCTGCTGCACTCTTTCGCTCGCCACTAGTCCTGTTTCTCTGTGTGATTATAGCAGCAGGTTGTACAGTAGCAATGTTCTGCTTGCGGAGTTCATTTGCATGAACTGCTCAACACATTTCTCTGCGTGGTCACCACTGAAGGAATAAAAGAATGCAGTGCCTAAGAATACTCTACTTGCTACAACTTTATTGCTGACAAATATCAAATAATAAAAAAAAGTGCTAGCTAATTTTCTTTTTTGTATAACCTCACCAAATTGCAATCAAAACTGTCAAGGCATATTTGAGAGTTTGGGATCATTAGTTTTTCTGTTGTAGGAGGGTCTTACATCTAAATATTATTATATACTGAAATATCCTTTACTAGCTGATACCTACTGACTTAGATGTTCCATCCCTCCACATTTCAGTTTCTTAACTAAACCGGAAATAGAGTGTTTGTTGATGAGTGACTGTGTGCATGAATCAGTCAGAAGGACCTGGGGAGAAAGTGTGCTCAGGGCATAATCTCCCCTTGAATACTAGATGGCAGTCCCCCTGGGTTTAGCTCATAAAGCTTGAGCAATGGAGACCTCTCCTCACTGTTCACTCAGGAGGGTCATGAGACCAGGCCTAAGGACACAGAGGAAGTCCTCGAAGCGCATGGAACAGATGGGATCATGCAAAGGGTGGAGGGGGCGGTGCATGACTGAATATCTATCTATCTATCTATCTATCTATCTATCTATCTATCTATCTATCTATCTATCTATCTATCTATCTATCTATCTATCTATCTATCTATCTATCTATCTATGGATTGTTTCTGTTGTCCTCTCAGAGAAGGCATACGTCATGTATCCGTGACAATAATCTTGACTTGTATTGTTGTAACAATTTTACATGCATGGATAATAATGCAGTGCCTCCATCCATCACCTGTAAAGCCAGATGAATGTGATATGTTCCAGTTTAGAGTGACCGGTTAACCTGAGATGTCGAAAAGCAAATAAAAATCAGAGTATGTGCAGGGGCCAGAGATCTAAACTCAGGACTCTAGGGCTTTGAGGTAGCAATGTTAATCAATGGGTCACCATAATTAAACCAGACAATTTCTGTCTGATTAAATACATGTTGTGATGCTTCACTGATATTCCTGACTTCATTAAGTATTTTGGGTCTTTCAACATTATGCATTCTCCTCCACGTGACTCAAGTGGGGTTGATCGGGCCTCAGTTTGTGACCAGATAGCATCTAAGCTACTTCAGCTCCTCTCTTGAGCCTCAGCCATTTAGAAGCTATCTCAGGTGCTTGGTGCATTACTGACGGCTCTGCTCTTCCTCTCTCCTTCGATGCCCAGTGACCCAAGGGCTACCTGCATCTTACCTCTACTGCTAGGGACTTAATTCTCCAACCACCTTCTCTGCAATTGCTGACTAGTTCCTCACACTGTGATTTTTCTCTCGATAGCCTCATGCATACAGCTTTCCATGGGACTGTCAGCTCCAGCAGAACAATTTATCTGGCCTCAAGGTAGTGAGTGCTATATATGGGAGAACTTCAGCTGTCTTGCCAGGTCCACATGGTTGCTGCAGATCTGTTGCTTTTGGGGTTTTGGCTGTTTTGAAGGATAGACCTGCCTGCTATCTATCAATCATATAACGCCTTTCATATCTGTATGTTTATCTATATATTACTGTGTATAGTGCCTTATCTATCTATCTATCTATCTATCTATCTATCTATCTATCTATCTATCTATCTATCTATCTATCTATCTATCTATCTATCTATCTATCTATCTATCTATCTATCTATCTATCTATCTATCTCACAAAGGAGGTAAAAACAATTTGTATATGATGACACCATAGTGAATAGTAATTCACAAACTTTCATAAATTCAGAAAATGAGAGCCAAAGACAAAAGAAGTGGAACTGATGCCTCAGCAATCAGACTTAAATAGGTCCTCGGGTATTTGTACAAAAAGCAGCTGACATGCAGGATTAGGTGGACCTGTCCCAAAGGTTACACATTTTTGTTTATTATTCAGAAATATTTTTGAGGGTCTAATGTTAGTCTTTAATTCATATTATCTTTATTTTTTTCAATGTTGCCATCTTGTTTTTCCCGGGCACTACTGTTTTGTGGAACAACATCCCACAGCAAGGATCATGGTTTCCAGAAGTTGTTCTACATGTTGTCACATCTGCAAATCTTTATAAACTGGTGCTGCTTGTAATAAAGTATTCAAGATTGTGGATATTTTTGGAAAGACTACGGTGAGCATTTACTCGAAGATTCTCTTGGTATTTAGATTTTTGGACAGACATTTTGAAAGCAGTGACTTTTGTCACACATTGCATCTGAGTGTACAGACCACAAATATTCACAAAGAGGTATTGGAGCACCAAGTGGGTGACCCCGTTTATTAACGAAGCAAAACACAAAGAGTGCAAAAGGGCACAAAATAAATAACAGCTGTGAATGGCCCAAAGTAAGTGATCTCTCTGTTCTGTGGCAAAGGGTTCTGTCACTCTTGAGCTCATTGTTTCATGGGGTTTGGACCAGAATGAGACTCTGGGGATCTTCTGGAGATCTTCTGCTTTTATGGCATCCAACCAGAAGGGGTACTGTGGGTAGGGGTAGGTATCCCCCTGGGCATCTTCTTGGAACTGTGGGTAAAAGAGAAGATACAGTTAGCAACAGTGCCCCCTCTTGTCCTGGAGTTGTATCACTTACCTTAGCAGAGCCATAAAGATGATTATATTAATTGCATGACAACATTTTCGTTTAGACATTTTGATTTTCCTGTTTTGACTCCTGTATTGTTCAAAAATACAAGTTCATAAAATTCAATTCATTTTACTTTTGTATAGCGAGCTTCATTGAGCACAGTGCAGAGCTCTGTGACAAGTTCTGATGTTGATACAAATTTAAATCTTTGCAAATTCTTAAGTACATAATGAGTACACATAAAGACGCAGAGTTGTTTAAATAGACAGGAAAACAATATACAGGGTGGTCCATATCTAATTATGTAACTGTTCGACTGACAACCGTCTCCCCGCCATTTTGGTATGCAGGGCAGGTGCTGTGAATTCTCTATGTAATAAACTTAATAAGTTATAGCGTAATGAAAATTGCATAATTAGATCTGGACCACCCTATAGTTTAACATATAGGTTTTGATTAACATAAATGGAGTCCAGTAATATCTGCCCATTAATAAATTGATATAAAACAGGAAAAAATCAGTGACCAATAAACAAAAAATGTTTTTGTTCTGTCACTGTTACACAAACTGATTTAAGGGGGGCATCACAGGACCCTATTTGAGTGCAGACAGTCACAAATTGGAATGTCTTTCACAGTCAGGAAGTAGTGCACGCAGAAAAAGAGCAGTGACCCTGTCGAAGGCTCTGACCATTATCTGGGGTCTTATGCCCACTGGAAGAAGGGAATTAGTACAGTGGATCAAGGCTGTTACTTTCAAATGAGTTAATCAAAAGTACAGGGCCATTGGAAACTTGTTAAGGATAAATTTCCCAAAAACGTTAGAATGTGTTTCTCCACACAGAGAACTATAGACATTTCGAATAAGTTACCAAATAGTGTGGTAGACAGTAGGACTTTAGGGACTTTCAAAACTTGACTTGATGTTATTTTAGAAGAATTAAGTGGATAGGACTGGCGAGGTTTGTTGGGCTGAATGGCCTGTCCTCATCTAGATTGTTCTAATATTCATGACATTGTAGTGCTGTTAAAAAGTGTGCATTTCATGTAGTCTTCCAACACATGTAATTTTACTCTATTATCACTGTTATTTCTGCATATGACTCATTGTTACAAATATAAATAATAAATAAAAATGTGATATGTAACTGACTTTTGGGTGAAGTAACTAAAAAAAATGAAATGCTCCAAATTTCATATCAGTTAACTAAGTCCCCGAATGCACCTGAATGTTACTTCATTCTTACATTTTCTAACTTGTTTTCTTTTACAAGGTACTGCTGCTGATGACTGTAGCCATCACTGTTGACAGTACTAAGATGTCAGTGTCCTTAACTTCTGAATTCTGGAGAGGTGGGCTTTCAGGGACTGTTGGTACTGTTGGTGGTTGTCTAATATTGGAGTACCAGGGCTGACAAATGGTGAGCAGTGCATTTACAGCCCATCAGTAATGGCATCATCATCAGATTACCAGTCGAGACCTACCATATAGTGAGACCATAACATGGAGGTACACAAAGCCAAGGGTGTCAACAGTGATGCCCTCTCTAGTTTAGAAACTAAAGGAAGTTTAAACTTACCAGAACACAAACTTCAAAGAATGTCTGACATATTAATGTTTTGGGTAGGAAAGGCAGGTTAATGTTGCCAAATGGACCAAGCATCCTAGATGAAAACTCTCATGTCTGGTCTTGGAGTCTGTGTGTTTTCCCAAAGTCGATAAAGTTTTTCCTCTCAGTACTCTGGTTTTATTCTAACATCCCAAAGATGGCTTTGTAATGATAATTTACATGAGTGTGCCCTACCATGGAATATTGCCTCATTTAGGGCTAGTTCTAATCTTGCACTTAGAATCAAGCATCCCATGACTTTGAATTGGAATAATCAGTTTATAGAATACTAGCCATCCCCCGCGGCTTTGCCCGTGTATTAGTGAAACAGGACAGTGAGGTGGGCCCTGCCTAGCACTCTACTCCTGACATCACTCTTCCCCCTCCCCTTGGCCCGCAGCCTCTGTCTCTGATTAGCGTGAATATATTGTTCCTGCAAGCGAATTATGATTCTTAGCGCAATGAGAGAAGTCGCAAAATGAACCAGAATGTTCAAGCAAATTATATAAAAAAAAAGATCTAAATCTGTTAAGTAGTTGTCTAGTTTGCTAACTAAGCGGAGTTAAGGTTACACCCCGAGACAGACGCGTGAGTGAGGAGGGCCCAGCCCCCCTCCCTGCAGTCTCTCTCGGATTCACGCTAATAAATTGTTCCTGCAACCGAACTGTGATCAATGAGAAAGTCTCAAAATCAACAGAATGTTCAAGCAAATTATAGAAAAAAACAGATCTAAATCTATTAAGTAGTTCTCTCATGAAAAGCAGACAGACATAAAAATGGGTCTAAAAAACTATTCGAAATTTCACGCTTGGACCATGTAATTATTAAAACTGTTTCTTAGCAAGCACCTATGGGCCAAGGGTAACCTACATTCCAAATTTCAAGTCCTCAAGGTTTGGGAAATTTCGTGATGAGCAAGTCAGTGGTATTTGGCCTTTATATATATACTGTAGATTTGCTAAGTCAAATTTTCAGTATAAATATGTATTTTTAGACACAGATAAATAAAAAAGTTTAGTTTCCTTCAGAAACTCTTCTTATTCACCTGACAGAGTGAAAACAAAGCGAGGACAACATACAGTAGGTTTTTGAATTGCCAATGAAGCAAATTCCGCATTCCTTCTCCCACCTATACTTACTTATCTGGACAGCCCTGCTGCAATGTCTCATTACTTACATTTGCTTATTTGGCAAAAAATCTGCTTGCTACAAAAACACTGAGCTCTGTGAAAGGTTTATCATTAATCATATTTACTGTATTAATTCTAAGAAACCCTTAGGTTCTCCCAGTTTCCTGAAGTTCACGAAAAAATGAAAAACTGACCTACACATTTCCTTTAATAAAGCTGACCTTCTCACACACATCTTTGAAAAATATGAAAAATTGGCTCACATAGAGCTATGGGACTTTCTATACCTTGAAATAATTTTTCACATCCTCCACAAGCAGCAGGCCACAAAGTGGAGCAATGGTTGGTTTTTCTTCATTATAGATTTAGGGTCTTGGGTTTTGTTTTTGTGCAGTTTGCTCTTTCTTTCCATCTCAACGTTGGATTTCTTGCAGTGCGTTTTCACAAGGTGTTAAATAATGGGAGCATAGCAGCAGGAGTAGGAAGTACATCAGGTAAGCTTATCTGTGTTTACTATTAATTATAATGAAACTAAGTACAGTATATTACTACCTTCTTGTTTATCATCTTGGTGCGTTGCATGGTGGCAGTAGGAATTTCACTATACTATGTACATTAGAATAATTGTGACGAGATTAGGCCATTCAGCTCAACCAGTTTGGCCATCCTGGTCACATAAATTGTCCAAAATAACATCAAGATTGAGTTTTGAAGGTCATTAGCTACCCCTTGATGTTGATTTTTGTCAACACCCACCTTGTATTCTTTATTTGGACTTTTGTTGACACCCATCTTCTACCCCTTTGTCAATTGTTGTCATGTAATGGTACTTCTACTACAACTACTAGCAAAATGGTCCTCTGTCTTTGTGTGGGATCTGTGAGGAACTGGCAGTCCATCCAAGAGCAGCTTCTTCCTAACACACCCAGGGCTGCTGGGATGGGCTCATTGTGACTATACAGATAGCACACAGGTGGTACACGAGTTTCACAAACCACTTTCACATTTCCTCTTCCCCTGATGTTTGCAAAACACAAGATAATTAGGGCTCACCTTAAATATGAAAAGCATTACCATGGCCTCATTTTAATTACCGTATATACTCACGTATAAGTCGGGTCTTGAAACCTGAAAAATCGATCACAAAATCAGACCCCAACTTAAGTGCCCATTCAAAAATGCGACAATTACATTTTTTTTTAATATCTTCTTTCCTCTTCCAATCTTGCACCAGTTTCTCAGACGCATCAAATTTTGTTGCAGCAGCGCAGTTACCAATTTCTTTTGCTACTTCAACGACATTTAATTTAAAACCAGTTTCATATTTTCTCCTGATCGAACGCTCCATCATAGATAGATGCTCTTACGATTAAGGTGTATGAGGGTGTGAGATACAAAAAACACAAAACAGTGCAAATGTTGCTTCAGAATAGTTTGGGTATTACCGTATGGTCACGGAGGCACAATAGAGAGAGAGAGAAGTTAGGAACATGCGCTGATACAGCACATTGCCGCACCCACATAGAAAAAAAGGCTGTGTGCTCCGTGGTTACTCTCTGAGGTTTGGTGTTAGCATATCATAATCTCTTGGAGCAATAGTGTGAGTTTTCTGCATTCGACTTGTAGCGGGGCTACATAGTTAGTGTTGCAAATGTCAGTTCTGAGTGCGTCTCGTTTCCATTGTCCCGTTTGCTGTTTTTGTGTGTATCAGTAAATGCCGTCCCCGTAAAAGGGGACAGATGATGGAAGAAGACCACAGCCTCTAACCTGGAAAACACCTGTTTGCAATTAATCAATTACAACCGTCACAAGGACTATTTAAGTAATCAGAAAGGAAAGAGGAGGAGAGAGAAGAGAGGAGAAAGGAGACCATTTGTGTTCAACCACGTATCAACTTACTTGCTGTTTTTTCACATCGCGCTTTTGCATCAGTTTGTTTTTCATTTTGCTGGACTGTCTTTCATCCTTCATCTGCTGAGACCCCGGGGTCGATTCGCCATCCACCATACACCGAGGAATCATGGTGAGGTTGCTCCATTTGCCGGGAAAATCAAACGACTCATTTATCATTAATTCAGTCATCCATATTCAGGACAGTTTTTATAACCGGACTCAAGTTCACAATCATTCATTTTTGTTATTCGTGTTGTGTGTTATATGTTACAGGGGCAAGGGAGGGTTTTGTTGTATTTATATATGGTGGTGTCTCATTGTTGATGTGGTGGAGGGATATTTATATGTTTCTATTTTTGCATTTGACTTGTGGTTTTATTTAATACATTTAAACAGTTTATTTTTACATTATCTGCTTTTTGCGTGCTTATATTTACACCGTCGATTGTGGGGGGAAAAGTGTAATTTGTTAGAGGTACGGCTTCATAGTTAGATTCATCTCAGTAAATTATCCAGGCCACAGGTCTTGGAGGTGTAGCTGCCGGCTGGGTAAGGGGTCAGCCATTACAGACTTATACGACCAACATTATAAAATAACAGAAATTATACGATAAAATCAAGTCCTGACTTATCTATGGGAGAACTTATCCACGAGTATACGGTATATGGTTTCTGACCATCAAATCCACTTTATCTAGTTCAGGTTTGTGGGTGTTCATTGGAATTAATAATTAAAAAAACACTATTCCAGTTTCTCATATAACAGATTTAACTGCCCCAAGACTATGGCAGTACAATAGCCCAGTGGGTAGCTACTCCCCAGTTTCAGTGAGTCCTGGAAATGAATTATGGTCATTATCTGTGCTAACTTTGTACCTTTTCCCCTTTTCATTTTGGGAAAAATATTTGCTTATCTGCCAGATATGTTGGATTTACAATTACTCCAAGTCCTTTAATATGATTATTTAGCATAACACATAACACAAGATAAGATTGTACAACAAACATATATTGTGATAGTGCTTCAGTCCAGGTCAGCTCCATGCTCCTTGACAGCATGAACTGGATTCCTCAATAACATAATCGGGATGGACTGAGCAATGAGGACACCAACACACACAGCAAGGGAAGGTGCAAGGTGTGCTTTTATTATTTATCAAAAAAGGTTTCATTAAGCGTACTGCAGTTCCATAAATAACAATAAATAAGGCCATAAAAAACAAATCCATCCATAACAAATAAGAAAAAAAAAACAAATCTGTTTATAAGCAGCTCTCTTTTAAGCTCCAGAGCCTCTTTCTGTTCCCCTCGGCTGGGAGCTGAGACACTGGCATGCATGGTCAAACTTTTATACAATTTGCACCCCAACCTCCTTCGTCAGTCACAACTGGCCCACCACCTTCCTCATCTTGGCATCCACAGGATCATCCCAAAGCCCTTTCAGTTGGGATATTTTTCCAAAAAACTCGGTTTTCTAAAAAGCACACAAAGCAATGGCTGCACACGTAAATCAAGATAAAATGTTTATGACAAATGTCACTCTGTTTTATGTTCCATGAGCACCTACAATATGTAAATTCATAAACTTATTTCACACCTGTTTGTCTCCTCACCCATAAGCTGAAAGGCACTTTCTGGGAAAACAACAAATTGAATTAGTCGAGGGGCTGGTAATCTGTAGTGTTCACTAGCACACCATGTTATTTGAAGTCCAGGTGCCAACTTGCCTCCCACAAATCTATGTCTGTGTAGTCGTCCCAGGCGAACATTGCCATAGGAGCGTCAGCTACATGATAAGCTGGGGACTGATCAGCCGATTCAGGTATGTGACTTTTGTTTTCGATGTCCAGGACACTAACATTAAAATCAGAGTTTGATAAGTCAGAGTCTGATTCAGCAATAATATGCAATAAATAAATAAACAATACGCACTGAGTATTTTTCTTTGTGCATTCACTTTGCTTTCTCGCCTGATGTCGATATTCTAGATGTTATTTACTCTGTGCTACTCACACACATGCAGGGATTCGAAAAGTCAGTAAGTCTAACAGTCCTGTGAGCAAACAGGGTCTACCAATAACATAACAGTGAGTTTTATCTGCATTTACAACTTTTTTTCTCTCCCTGCCCCTGAATGTCGACTTTAGTCAACATCCGCCCTAAAGGAGTTAATGCAATTAAGGGCCACAGGAAGGAATGGAGCCTATCCTAGCAGCACAAGACAGAAGGCTGAAAACTACACTCGACAGGATGCCAGACCATTGCAGGGTCTACTTACACATAAAGACCCCCACTTGGGCCAATTTACAGTTAAAAACTCATTAAATTGGGGATGTTGGAGGAAAATTGAAGTACCAGAGGAAAGCTCATGTAGAAACAGAGATGAGCAAACTCCACAATATCAATGACTAGGTTTAAGGAGAAAGAACACTGAATCTGTGAGGCAAATGCCCTAACTAGTGGACCACCTGTTTTGTCATAAGGGCTCAGAGAAGGACCTCTTCTCATCTATAATAGCCCCCCATTTAATTCTATACCCATTTAGCTATTATTCACATGTCAGATTGCTAAAATTTTTACTGACAACAATCACAGACTCACCAAACCAGGATTCACTAAACATGTCATGTATCATTAACTTACTCAGATACAGAGAGTGTACAGAAAACAAACAGGGGACTAGTTCTAACATTTTATTCATTATGTTTCTTTCAGTATAAGTGTAAGTACTTCATTTCTAAATTGTGCCCAAAGCTGAAGCAAAGCTGTTCCATATGGGTGTGGCATTCACCCCACATACAACCTGAATAGATAGCAGTGCTTTTCTTTGAAGGCTAGACACTCAGTTAGAAGGTCTTCTTGCGTTACGCAGTGAGCTGATCAGTCATTTTGGCAGGGCCTATGGCTACAATGGCTAGAGTAAAACCTAGACCAAAGATTTGCCTATTTATGTCTTTTTCACACTTTTCTGCAGCATTTTTGGGCCAATGGGGAGTCCAAGAGTAAGGGCTGACATTCTTCCCATGGTGAACTGTGGCTTCTTAATCAATTAAATCTAAGTCCTAACTTTGTTCTCAATTGTTCCATTAGTCAATGTTTTACCCATGACAGCAGACTCATAGAGCGTATCTTGTACTTTTACACCTTTGGCCCATGTTGACCTTACACACCCTTCCTTACCAGTTCTAGTCGGTCATGTGGCAAACCAAGCCACTCAGCAAGTCTTATGATAGAGTGATGTTCAAATCCTGCAGCCAACGTCATCTTTCTCTATCAATACTCATGACTGAGGATAAAGCAGGGTGAGGTCGAAAACAAGTGAATCCTTTAGTTCAAAAGAATAGTGGAGTTTATTATAAACTTAGACAAGTAATGTCCAAACAGTGCATATCCAAAATTAATGAATACGTCAATAAATAATTAAATTTGTAAATTACTGTATACCATAAAAAGAATCAGTGTCTAATATGGTGCAACAAATCATAAAAATCCAATAAATTTGTTAAAATCCACAATGAGGGGATAAAGTCAATGTTGTTGTTACCTCTGTACTCTTTTACCGTTCTTGTGAGACAATGGGAGTCCTTCTGATGCAGCCCACTGCATTCCACCAATGCGGCAATTCACTGCAAATCTGAACTGCCACCTCTTGTCAGTAATTGCAGTTTATAGAACTGCCACCTCCGCCAGTCACTACTGCTTCCAAGGTGTCATGCCCTTCCCCAGAACCCCCTGCTTCCACCAGCTGGGATCTCTTCCTCTGGTCATCTCCATTTTTCAGCTATTCAGCCGATGAGAGTGCATCCAATATCTATCCTGCTCTCCACAAATTCATCAGCGTGACAGATGCTGCTCCAAACCCAGCAATTGTTCTCTCTTTGCTTTCAAACAACCACCCTTTTTTTCTGCAGTAGCCTCGCTACCTTTTTATTCCAACTTTACGCTAAGCTGATGCCTTCTTATTGCTGTGCTGCAGTTACCCAGGATTCATCCATTAACTTTAGCGCATGCCAGCACGTGAGTGCTCTGTACCAACCTGAGCTAAAATGGGTTGTGCAGCAATCAACAAAGCCACTTTAGGGATTCATAATTAAAACAATGAACACCCCCTTATCTCATCTCACCACAGCTAGACAGAGTACAGTTAACCCTTCATATTTAAAGCAATGAACACCCACTTGTCTCACCACAGCTAGGCAAAGTACAGTTAACCCTAAACTAATTCATAGTGCATCTTAGTACATCCCCATATCACTACCCAACACTGAGAACAATAACAATGAAAAATAGAATGGAAAAACTCTACAGGTAGAAAAAAATAGATGCAACTGGGAAAAGATCCTGATATTATGTGTCTTCTGGTATTCCAACTGAGTCCAAGAACTCATTTAAAGAAAGTCTCCTGGGCTGTCATCACTGGGGAGAAGGGATTAGAGTGACATTAGTATTTCACATCAGTATTTCCCTGCTGCTACCTGCCATTTTTCAGTCTACTGCCACCAAGAGGTTGTCTGCTCTCACCAGTTACCTGTATTCTTTTTCCTAGCACTAGACATTTAAACATGAAGTGTGCGCCCCACCGGACCTTCTTTGTTCAGGTTTTTCTCTTGTTCTGTCATGGCTTTGTCTTTCTCCAGGAAATCCACTTGTAGTGAATCTAATCCTGCGATAATCAGTATGAATATACTGTATCAATAATAAATCTGTTCTGACAAGCTATTACAAACATGTGACCCTACTATAATAGTGGAGTGACAAAATGAGTCAATAAAAGAAATCCACAGAATTCTTAACATACTTTTCATGTGCCCAATAAAACAAGAGTGGAGAATTTTTTTATAAAGGAGAGCCGCTGTGCCTGTTGATAAAAAGAAGTCTGAATCACCCTGCAAATTCATTCCAGAGATCTTTATGAAATCACTGTTGTCTATGAAATAAAACTTACCTTCAGGCTAAAAATAGTTTTATGACATTGAATGCCCAGCATTTCCTCTTTTTGAACTGCAGGGTTATGGCGAATATTGTCGTCATCAGCTTAACTGTTGCATGCCACAGAACGCCCGCTTCCTATACAGTGCCATGCTCCTCTTGTTTGCTGAAAAAACACACATGGCCAAAAGAATGCAAAACATCTTGTAATAGTTGCGCAAGACGTTAACAAGCCATAAAACATGAAGCAGCAGAGGTGGGGAAGACTTGGCTATCATTTTATGTGGTTATGCTGTTGCCTTTTCTTTGGATAAAGGGAGACATCAGCCCCATTGTTCAGTTCTGATAAGGTCCTTGAGGACATCTAGGTACAGTATATTCTTTAAAGCAAAAATTATAAAATGCCCCACATCTGTTCTTGTGGTTCTTTATCTCACCTAATACTGGCACAAATGAATTTAGTTGGGAGGAGGACTTTGAAAGGAATTCTTCATCCTGCATGACACATATTTGTGATCTGCACTTGTTCAGAACAGTGATGTGGAATAAAATGGGACACTCATCAAAAACAGTAGCTGTGCTTTATTCCAGCAGGATCATCCCTAGAAGATTCTTAAAAGAATAATAACAAATAACTGAACTCTATTCTGCAGACTTATTACAAAAAGAAATAGGAGGTTGTTGCCATCTTTAAAATGGAAGGCCATGAATGTCATGACTGATAGAATGATAAAAATTGTCAACAACATGGGCCACAAAAGATGTGCCCACAGTATTCCATGAGGGTAAAAAACTGTGAATAACAACAATGTCAAGGGCACCAAACTGT
Organism: Erpetoichthys calabaricus; assembly: GCF_900747795.2. NCBI lineage: Eukaryota > Metazoa > Chordata > Cladistia > Polypteriformes > Polypteridae > Erpetoichthys > Erpetoichthys calabaricus. Next base: position 286,680,642 of record NC_041397.2, on the reverse strand, counting down.
AGCAGAGTGGTGCATGTATTAAACAAATCAAAAGCACACTGGAAGGGTCATCATAGTTGAAAATATAAAGTACAAAATAAGTAGAAGATAACAAAAAACCTATTGCCTCTCTAGCTTTCTGTCAGTAGATCTTAAAGTGAGGTTGACCCACCTACCTGCCTACCTTATATTCATCCATTGGAAAGTGCTGATGAGTTGTACATTGACTGGCATGTGCAAGTAAAATATGGATTACTGAATAATTTCAAAAAATCACATGGAAACTAAGGGGACAAGACAGAAACCAACCTTAGATGGGACGTGCAAAGCAGACAAGAAATATTTAACTTTTCAATTAACCTGAGATGCACATTCCCTGATAAAAACCCACTCAAGCATGGAGATAAGGATGCAAACCCCAACTAGAGAGTAACTCATCATGTTATGGAACCCAGGTCATTAGGTCAATCTAGACGAGAAGGGGTCATTCAGCTCATCAAGCTTGTCAATCCTACTCATGTAGATTGTCCAAAAATAAAATCAAGATGAGTTTTGAAGGTCCGTAAAATCCGACACTCCACCACACTGTCTGGTAACTTGTTCCATGTGTCTGCAGATCTTTGTGTGAAAAAAGAACTTTCAAATGTTTCTGTGAAATTTGCCATTTACAAGTTTCCAACTGTGTCTTCATATTCTTTTTGATCTCATTTTAAAGTAACAGGCCGGCTCTGCTCTACTGATTCCTTTCAAAATTTTAAACACTTCTAACACTTTCAACTTTAATCTCCATTTCCTTAAATCTGAAACACTTCCCAAAAATTTTCCATTAAAATCATACAGTATCTAACTCTCTATAAATTAATAAAGAGTTAATCAGTCTGGTCACCTTTAGACCTCTTTAGTTTCTACAAGAAATATCTTGAGAATGTTTCAGTTTCTGTTTTCTTTGCAATTTCATACTCTACCTGGTGACATTCACCCATGATGATATCTATCTATCTATCTATCTATCTATCTATCTATCTATCTATCTATCTATCTATCTATCTATCTATCTATCTATCTATCTATCTATCTATCTATCTATCTATCTATCGTACCTTGTGTTTCTGAATAAAACCTCAGAGGATAGGCAGCTTATCTTAACGTATGTTACATTCCATTTAAAGCCTAGCTAATAAAGAATGCTCACCCAACAGGAATATTTCAAGCTGAGTAACTTAGAGGCAGCATTTGTCCACAGTAAGAGGTGCTATACCTTTTAAACATTAATTACAATGACAGAAGGCACATAACAAGTACATCAATGGACAATTTATTAACAGCAAATTCAATATTTTATACTATAACAAAAATGGAATACATTCATAAAAACAGTGAAATAAGGAACACTAGAAATACACAACACACATTCTGTATGGCAGAGATTGCCTAGAGAGACTCAAGATTACCTTTAACTTAAGACCTAACCTATGCCTATGAGGATATTACACGTGCCATGGAAATTCATAAATTAATTCTAATAAATATAAGAAGATATAAAACTGGTTGGCCATCCATTTGGTGAAGTGAACAAAGACTTCTAACAGGGAAATCTTGCGCAAATGGTCCATTATATCCTAAAGTAAAACAGTTGTTGCAAGGTAAAAGGAACTCATACTTTCCTGCAGACAAACATCAGTTTACTGCTGATGCAGATGTAATTTCCTTATATCACAAGTTCCAAATTTCTACAACAGGATTTTTTTTCAGGAATGAGAGAAGCGCTGGGACAAGTGTATTTTGAAGATGACCAAAAAGAAATTATAATAAAGGTTTTAACTGTAACTATTCCCACAATTTTTGGGTTTTCCCTCATATGTTCATGAGCCAAGATGTGGCCATACTAGAATGTTATGCTGCCATTGAGGATGGATTCTGCTATGCACCTGTAGAAGTTTGTGACAACAGAGGGAGAGGTGAGAGATGCCTTAAGGTATCTGAGGAGGCAGAGACGGCCTTTTTAACAAACTGCAAAATATGTCCAATTCAGTTTGTCAGCTATGGCTACTCCAAGAAAAGTAAAGCTGCCTGCTTTTTCAACAGTTGTAGATGTCAGTGTGGTCTACCTTCTGCTAGCTGACGTCTATGACCAGCTCCTTGGTTTTGCTCTCATTAAAGATGAGATGCCACTTCCGGTGATGTGTGTCTGGGAGACTATAAAAAGAAGTTTGAGACCTGAGACGAGAAGTTTACTTCCAGTTACTGAGATAGAAGCTAACAGCAGCCAAAGACAAGATGGATACAAAAGGATCATAACTCTGGATCTTTCAGAAGGACCAAGTACTGTTCATTACTACAGAGGCATGAATGGAGGATACTACTGCTTGAAATACAAGAATGCTTTAATATATTTTACACAGGAGATGGCTTACGGCTCAGACTGACTAAACCTATTTACAGTATCTTTGTACAAAGTTCAAACAAACTCTTCCCATAATTCAGAGCTACAGTAGAGTCAGTAGAAGAAGAATTGCTATCTTGGCCTATTGACTGTGCCCCCACCCCGGTTACAATGTATCATAGTTAGCAGCAACTGTTACATGTCTTAGACAGCAATTGTCTGACTCACTAAAAACAACACAGACTGTTATGTCAGATTTTTCCAGGAATGACCCACTGACCCACATCTCATTTTTCACCCTCGATTGTAGAAAAGCTGTTTTGATTGCTGGTTTATAAACTTAATGTGCTCATTGCTTTACTTTAATGTAACTTTGCATGTAAAAAAGAAGGGTGAGTACTAATTTCCAATCTTGCTTGCTAAGAATGGGATTCCAAAACACAAGTCTTTTCATTTATATAGTGCCTTGAAGCAGTGAACGCCATCCCAAGTTGATTTTTAGTTATTTATTTATAATACATTTTGTTACATATATTATTTCAGAATTGGAGCTTGGGCAGGCTATGTGACTTACAGACAGCTTTATGGTTTATGGCCCAAGGCTTTATCTGCTAGGCCACACAGATTAAAATCTAAAGGATTTTGTCCCTTCTTGGCTCAGGTGTGCTAACTGATCAGGTGATTGTAAATTATGAGCGGAGTGTGCAGAAGCCACAGGGACCTGGACGCAATTTAGACAGCGTGGGTGTACTTGGGGGTTGAGATTCTACAGCTGAGTGACCATATGTTCAACAAAGAAACAGTAAACTCAGAAATTTGATTAAACAAAACAAAAAAAGATACTAGAATTCTGTTAAAACATCTATGGCTGGGGTCTTATTGAAAACGTCCTTCTGAATCATATCTTTTTTGATCAATTAACAAATTGGTTAGGCATGCGCAACCATAGTTCGCTTAACCTGAAAACAGTGCTCCAGTAATGTTTATATGGCAGAAACAGAATAAATAATATATGACTATTACATTTAATAACTTCAGGCCCATGTAATCCAATTCAGGGTTGTGGGGACCAGAACTATTTTGGCATCTTGAAGCTCAAGGTGGGAACAAACTCAGGACTGAACATTTACACATCCACATGAGTCCCCAGTCATCATAACCTAACTATGGCAACCATAGCCAACAACAACATTTATTTCTATAGCACATTTTCATCCAAAAGATGTAGCTCAAAGTGCTTTATGTCAAAGACATAGATGCATGCAAAGAAAAACAAATTAAAATTACATAAGAAAAATTAAGCAGAAATAGTATGCAAAAAAGATTAAGAGAAATAGAGTCCTTAAATATAGAACTGTCTTTTTTATCCTCTTAGTTTCTAATGATGGGCTGATAAGATTTGTTGGCCAGAGAGGACCGAAAAAATTTAAAAATTCCAGCTGAGCTGGAGAAAAAAGAAAAAAATGACTGTATATACTCGTGTTTATGTTCTCCCGCAGATAAGTCGGGGCTTGATTTTATATAATTTCCGGTATTTTATAATGTCGGTCATATAAGTCGCATGTGAAAAACTCACGCTATTGGTCCAAGCGATTATGATATGCTAACGCCCACCTGAGAGAGTAACCATGGAGCACACTGCCTTTTTTCTCTATGTATTGTGCCTACGTCACCACATGGAAATACCCGAACTATTCCGAAGCAACATTTGCACTGATTTGTGTTTTTTGTATCTCACACTCTCATACTCCTTTATCATAAGAGCATCCCTTATCTATGATGGAGCGTTCGATCAGAAGAAAATAAGAAGCTGGCTTTAAATTAAAAGTCATTGAAGTGGCAAAAGAAATTGGTAACTGCACTACTGCAACAAAATTTGATGTATCTGAAAAACTGGTGTGAGACTGGAGGAAGCAAGAAGATATAAAAAAAATTAAATGTTGTTTTTTTGAACGGCGTAGAAATCGGGGTCTGATTTTATGATCGATTTTTCGGGTTTCAAGACCTGACTTATATGTAAGTATATACAGTAAATCTGCAAGGCATCCAGCTGCACTCTTAACCTGCTTGGCATTAACGTGGGTGGCTCTCTCATATGTAAATATGGTTATACCTGAGTCCTAATCTGTTTATATGAGATATGGAGCATCTTGTGGGTTAACTATCATAATGCAAAAAAATCATGAATATTTCTATGCATTCTCACATTCTATAGTTACTCAATAATACTCATAAATGGGGTAGAGCCTTCAACGAAAAAAACACAATGGCATATAAACAAAAAGCTGTAGGGACAGTTTTAGGACAAACTGAATCTCGATCATTAATTGAATCAACAAATAGCCGAGAAAATGTGAATTGGTTATCACAGACAGTGAAAATGATGCATACAGCTCTGTAAGACCGAACCACCATGATATGCCTGGTGAATTTGGTCGTCTGAAGTTACACCACGGTGAAAGTAGCTTTGTGGCAAATAGGCAAAATGATTGGGATCACACAGAAGGACAAAGCTTGCTAAGCACTGTACACAATGTGACTCCCAATGCTCTTGTCAGGAGAAATGTGGAAGTCCCTAAACCTTGTACTGTGATAACCTACAAATAACAAAAGGGGCACGTCAATCGGGCTGATCAGGCACTGACATTCTACCCTCCCATGTGCAAGCAACAGAAAAAGTATAACAAAAGTGTGAAAAGAAGCACACTATTGCTCTGATTGCAACATTAGGCTTTGCATTGGTAACTGTTTCAAAACATGTGACATGAAGGACGTGTGCTAAATCTGCATCAGTACAGCAGTGGACACTAGACATACGTTTCCTACTGTATTTATATTGACGTTTTGATTTTTACGTTTCTCTTATGCATAATGACTTTCTTTCTTGTTGAAAAAAATGTTGCTTATTTTTCCAGGGCTAAACGTAATGCTAAGGAGGGTAAAGGGCCAGTGTACAATCCAAATCAACCATGCCTTGGAGATTGCTGAGGAAATCCCATGAAGACAGGAGGAGAAGGGACAAACTCACACACAGGCTAATGGCGAGAACCAAACCCAGGAGGTTGGATTTGTTAGATAGCAAAGCTAAAACACTGCTCTACATTTCGGCCCAATTATAACGTGATGCGTTTTCAAACCTGACACAGACAGACACAGACACAAGTCCAGTAACACACATTTTTATTTTTCTGTGTGAAACGCTTCACAAATCGTTTCCCACCTGCAGTGCACAGTACACAAGTACATATATAAGCACAATGAAACATAACAATGGCACTGTATTTTCTTCTTCTTATCTCTCTTCTTTCATCTCCACTCACCTCCTCCTCCAGCAAGCTTCATCCTCTACCTCCCAACTCTAGCTCCAGGAGCAGTCGCAGCTGTTGCCTTTTATATAATCCCCAGGAGTACTTCCAGTGTCCCGTAAGATTGGTTCAGAAGCACTTCCGGGTAAGGTGGGAGCATGATGACATAGGGCTCAGGAGACCTTGCAGAACTCCCTGGTGACACCCCTGGGACCCAACAGGGCTGAGGCAACAAATTCCAACTCCCAGTATGCCCTGTAGGAATTTAAGGTGTTGTAGCAATCATGGGGGACTGCCACTTAGCAGTCTGGGTGAGATAATGACCTGAGCACCCATTCGCCCCAGGTCCTTTCACTATGGAGGTGTCCTGGACAGGTAAGCGTGCCAGGCATCTCAAAACACATAAATGTTGCATCCAAGTGTTTGAATAAAGATCAGATTCCCAGAACAAAAGAAATATTATCAATCTTATGAGTTGTTGCTGAGTCAGTGTTCCAGTGCATATCTGATTGTGGATCATCCCTGCAGTCTCAGAAGCATACTGCTGTTAAGTGTCAAATCTTTCCGGATTATTGCTGATCTGAGTACTGGATGACTCCACAAATCCAACCACTTTATATTCTCCTCAGACTTGGCAGCTTACTCTTATTGGGCTGGCTATCAATTTCTTTCCATACTTCTTCCTCTGTTGATCATGATTTAAATGTAAGTGTATTGAGAATGGACTTTCCAGATTTTAGAATTAAAATGTTTAGGTAAGGTCACTGGCATTTTTGGGAAACCAGGCCTTAGACATACACAGAGAATTAGACAGTAAGTCATTGTCACTAGATGTGACACTCTAGGATAAGGACATCATTTATAAACACTACTAGGGGGCTTACAACCTGCTTGCTTTGCTCGCCAACCCCCCTTGTCTGTGCTACGTGCCAACCACTTTACGTCCCTGCCACTCATGTTGTGAAGAGGGGGGATGAACGCACCCCAAGGAGACACAGTCGCTCCTCCAAAACTCCCTCTTAAACGGTGATACAATGGGATACAAATACAGTTTTTTTTACCTCCTCTTTGCTCAATCAGCTGCTGGCTTGCTGCTGCCACTGTGTTGCATGATCTGCATCTCGCATGGTGCGCTGAACATTTAAAAGCCTGTACAGCTGTTATGTTTGTCATCTACTCTTTGTCTTTTATTTCCAGCCCCGGGCATGGTTAAATCTCTTGGCACAAAGTCTTGCTTCGTGGGACGTGAGTTCTTGATATTTTTTAGTTTATAATTTAAAAATGGAATAAGAATCTGAAAATATAACAACATCACATTAAAGTTTTATAAATTCTGAAAAGAATTTTACCAAACATATATATGTAGGGGGGGGCAGCACGGTGGCGCAGTGGGTAGCGCTGCTGCCTCGCAGTTTGCCAACCCCAGGCTTCCCAGGTCCTCCCTGTGTGGAGTTTGTATGTTCTCCCCGTGTCTGCTCTGGTTTCCTCCCACAGTCCAAAGACATGCAGGTTAGGTGCATTGGCGATTCTAAATTGTCCCTAGTGTGTGCTTGGTGGGTGTGTGTGTGTGTGTGTGTGCGCCCTACGGTTGGCTGGCACCCTGCACGGGGTTTGTTTCCTGCCTTGCGCCCTGTGTTGGCTGGGTTTGGCTCCAGCAGACCCCTGTGACCGTGTAGTTAGGATATATAATGGATGGATATATATGTAGGTTTTAAAAAAAGCCAGATTTAAAAAAGTGACATAAAATCGTTGCACTTTTAGGCTTAGCATTTTATATATATAGAGTAGATGAGCTAAAACAAGGTGCAACTACAACCTTTGTCTGTATCACCTTGTGTCCTTTTCCACTAGTCACACATCATACCAAACACCTAATCTACATTTCTGCTGTTGTTCCTACTGGCAATTTCATTCCCATTGATTCTGCTTCATCCTGCCATGACCAAATGGGAGGGAGCTGAGCAGGAGTTTCCATCCTCAACCCGACACTAAAGAGCAGACTCCATGACCCCAGCTTGTTATTTTATATGATGAGTGCCTGATGGTAGTTTTTCACAATAAATTCTGGGAATTAAATTTCCCTTCCTTGAGACAGAGCTTTGATGATACTCTGTTCAGGAATTACACCGCCTACCTACTCCTGGACAGTTTCTGGTCTCACCATCACGGCACCTCGGCCTGTACAGACTAAGCACAGGGAAATGAAGACAGCCAGTGAAACAAACTGCATTTTGCTCTCACAGGCAGTAACAGGAAATTATTAATCAGAACTTTTTGGCTCTGATTTTCAAGTTCTAATTTTCCGTATTTATCTAAACTAGACAAATTTTTTTCTCCACAGTTCAAACTGAGCAATTGTTTCCAAAAATAGCATTTTATTTTTATTACAGACTTTTTTTTTTTAAGAAATCCTAAAAAAGCTAAAATACTAAAATTTTACAAGAACACTTTGTACAAAAAATACTGAAGCAGAACCATACATCAAAAAAGGGATTCTGTAAAACTCACCTGTTTGAGTTTCAGCTATATAAAATGAAATATACAGTGCCCTCCATAAAGTTTGGGATAGAGACACATTTTTCCTTGATTTTAAAGTTTAAAATTACAAATGAAACAATTCAGATGTGATTAAAGTGCATACTGCAGACTTTCATTTAAAGAAATTTGCATACATTTAGGTGGAGTTGTGGCTCTGAGGCTAGGGATCTGCACTGGCAATCGGAAGGTTGCCGGTTCAAATGCCAAAAGGGACTCTGCTGTGTTGGGCTCTTGAGCAAGGCCCTTAACCTGCAATTGCTAAGAGCTTTGAGAAAAGCGCTATATAAATGCAAAGAATTATTAATATTGTCATTACGTCAGCATGATCCATGCAGACAATACAGCACTTATTAGACATGGCCCCCAATTTCAAGGCACCATAATATTTGGGAAAATTGGTGTCACAGGTGTTTGTGATTCCTCTGGTGTGTTTCAGTGCTTCATAAGATACCTCGACTTGCTTTTAACCTTTGGAGTCTGTAGTTGCCATTGTTAAACATGAGGACAAGAGCGGTGCCAATGAAAGCCAAAGAAGCCATTTTGAGACTGAAAAATAAGAGTAAAAACATTAGCGACATCATGAAAAACCCTATGACCTAAATCAATTGTCTGGAATATCATTAAGAAGAAAGAACACACTGGTGAGCTCAGTAATTGCAAAGTGAGTGGTAAGCCAAGGGAGACCTCCATTGCTGATAACAGAAGAATCCTCCCTATGGTTAAGAAAAAGCACCCAATGCCTGTCTGACAGATCAGAAACACTCTTCAAGAGGCCAATGTGGATGTGTCAGAGATGACTATCAGCAGAAGACTTCATGAACAGAAATACAGAGGCCACACTGCAAGATGCACACCACTAGTTAGCCACAAAAACAGGATGGCCAGACCAGAGTTTGTGAAAAAGCACTTAAAATATACTGCAGAATTCTGGGAAAAGGTCTTGTGGACTGATGAGATACAGGTGAACCTCAGAGTGATGGTAAAGCAATGTGTGGAGCCGAAAAGGAACAGACCAAGATTCAAAGCAGACCACATTATCAGTTAAACATGCTGCTGGAGGTGTTATGACTTTGGGCATGTATGGCTGCCACAGGGACTGGCACACTTCTCTTCACTGATGATAGAACTGCTGACGTCAGCTGCACAAAGAATTCTGAGGTGTATAGAAACATCTTATTTGTTCACGTTTTAGTAAGTGTCTCCAAACACATTGGGTCCCGCTCCATCCTACAACAAGATAATGATCCAAGCATACTGCTGAGGCAACACAGGAGTTTTTTAAAGTTAAAAAATGGAAAATGTCTTGAATGGCCAAGCCAGTCATACAATTTTAATCCAACTAACCAGGCCTTTCATATGCTGAAGAGAAAAACAAGCAGGAGCTGAAGGTGGCTGCATTAGAGGCTGCTTGGCAGAACATCACCAGAGAAGATCCTCAGCACCGGGTGATGTCCAGAATGCAAGAATTCAAGTTGTCATTGCATGCAAGGGATATGCAATAAAGTACCAAATATGACTGCTTTGATAGACCTGCCAATGCCGAGTCCAAATATTATGGTGCCCTGAACTGGGGGAACCATGTACTGTATCTCTTTGCAAAATATTTATTTATGAAAACACTAGGGGGCTTTGTCCCCTGCTCGCTTCACTCACCCACCCCCCCCCCCCAACCCCCCCCCCCCCCCCCCCCCCCCCCCCCCCCCCCCCCGGGTGCACTACGCTACTGCCACTTTGCGTCTCTCCCGCTCGCGTTGTGAACGGGGGAGCTGAACGCACGCTGAGGAGATGTGGTCTGATCAGCTGCTGTCTTTCTGCTGCTGCTGCCTTGCTGCGTGTTCTGCTTGTCACACTGCGCGCCGATCATTTAAAAGCCTGTACAGCAGCTGTCCTTTTGTCTCGCTAAAGTATCTCTCACGGGATGTCAAATTGTCTTCCGAGAAGATCACGTATCGTATCCTACCAAGCCTTCCAAGATTTTTTTTTTATAATAGAGAGATGTGACATTAAGGATAATTAAAAAGGATATTAAAAATATATCTTATTTATAACAATTATAAATGCACAGTTAAAAGTTCTTTTGCTTGAGGCTATGCTGTTTATTAAAACATGATTTATCTGCATGCATTATCTGTGCTATTCAAACACAAGCAGTAAAATGATGCTTATACGAGTACTTTTAATAAGAACTTTTGTATTGGCCTGATTGCTGGTTATGTATTTGGTTATTGCTTACTGGATGATATTAGGAAGGCATCTGGTACTACAAATCTCTGCTGCAATACCCTCTTTGATGAGAGACACAATGGACTGTTTTTAGGCACGTGCAGCAATAGGCAGAGGGTTGTTGGGTGAAGAGGTGCATCATCTTAAGGGTAGAGGGGGCGACTGAAGAATTCACGGCTGGAAGTGTGGGCAGCCAAATAATCTTTGTACGTCTGGAAAATAGCTATTAAACCAGTGATGATCTACTGTTAGATTCTGCTCTGTACTTGTAATATTTTTATTTTACTATTATATTGTATTGAGGATTACTTGTGTTTTGTTCTGTGTATTGTATTGTATTAACCCCCTTCTCTTTGAAAACCCACTGCTCGCCCAACCTACCTGGACAGGGGTCTCTCTTCAAATTGCCTTTCTCAAGGTTTCTTTCATTTTTTTCCCTACTAGGGTTTTTTGTTGGGAGTTTTTCCTTGTCTTCTTAGCGAGTCACGGCTGGGGGGCTGTCAAAAGGCAGGGTCTGTTAAAACCCATTGCGGCATTTCTTGTGTGATTTTGGGCTATACAAAAATAAATATTGTATTTTATTGTATGATGATGATGATGGTAATGGTGACTATTTCTCTTGAATTTCAAAGAAAACAAAATACACAAGCACAGATGGGAAATATGCTTCCACATTTGAAAAACCGAATGAGAAAATTAAAACAAAAAATGAGGAAAAAAACCCCTAACTCTGCTCTCAGGTTTCATTTCATAGTATTCCAAAAGAGCCCCTCAAACCATGAAACCATGCTCCCATGCCCATCACACGAGTATTAACATTAGATAATAAGCTCTCCTGTATAGCATGAAGATTTTAAAACTTTGAAACTTTCCAGAAAACCGAGGGTCACTTTCAATCAGAGGCATTTCTTCCCCATTCCCTTACCCTTTCTCACCATAAGCTGTAACTTACCTTTTTCAACATTTCCTTTGTGGTCCTGCAATACTGAGTGACACCGCTGGGAATTTCCAACATCTTCACTTGTTAGCTGAACTTAAACTCTGTTCCTCATTGTCATTTATTTAAAAAAAAATGGTTGGTTGCTTCCCTTTGCATTCAGTGCCTGGTATCTAGTAGAAGTATGGAAGGCAGTAAATTAAATTGTCAATAGTTTAACAGACTAGGAGACCAATGTCATGGATTTACAGCAGCAGGAGCTGTAAATCACTGAATTAGTCAGTGTTTATTACTGTTGGATGGCTTTGTAATGCTTCATATAGCACATATTTGATTGCCACAAACAACATTTGATATTGTCTAAAAAGTCTTCCTTGAGTATTGCTTTTTTGAGACGTTTCTGAAGCACATGGAAAATTTCCTGAAAATTATTTCTCTTCTCACTTTCCGTCAGCTTTTCCTGGGGAGGACTGTAATGGCAGCATGCCAAGCTGGACACACTAGGCCACATTATTCTCAGCCATATTTTCCAGTTTCTCCTGGAGAAGTCCCAGATGTTCTCAGACCATGTGATAGATGTAACCAAAAGAATGCACTGGGAGTGCTATAGGACTCTGTCTGATACACCCCTTGTGGGAGACACCCCGGGGGCAGCCACACTATTTGACCTTCATCCAGAGAAGCAACTCTTCAAGGTTTTGACTTTGAGAAATTACTAGTTTTGTCATTAAAGTGTGCCTAATGCGGGGGGCCCAACTTGTAAAAGCGCAGCCAGAGTAGACAATATAGAAAATAGAGCAGGGATGGGTGAATAATAACATGCATTATTTAATTTTTGCCCCAAGTTCGATCCTTATTTTCTGGAAGTACCGAAGCACCCAGAATTTAAACAGCACATCAGAGTCATGTAAATACTTACACAGTGGAGCACATTTGAGCATCCCAAAACCTACCAATCTGTCCATGAGACTAAACACAAAAGAACTTGCTTCATTTTACAGAGAGTGCAGGACACACACAGGATGCAATGAGAATGTACAAAGCAGAACAGAAAACAATAAACCTTAATGTGTTTCTGCCTGATGTGCTACTAGTAAATTCCATCAGGTCGCAAGGAGTTTCACTCGACTAAATGATTAAACAACAAAAACAACTCATATAATGTGGGAATATATTCGAGTATTATAAGAATTCAACAACCTGCGGTGATCTCCCTTGATGTCCCAAGCATGCAGTCCTTCACTCGCACAAATGGCTCCCCTTTATGCACATGCTGTGAAGTTTAAAGAGTGTGCGCTCGTTGGTGAATGGAGAACTTTGAACTTTAACTTTCATACACAGATCCCACTCATCATCATCATCATCAACGTGTGACGACCAGGTTTGGGTGTTGTCCATAGCTTGCGTGCCTTTTGAAACACAAATGGTACCCCTTTTTGTCTCATCCCATGCATATTATTATCATACTTCAACAATACGTAGCATGCACCCAATTATCTTTCATAAATGTTGCCACTCAGATGATGGCGCCCTAAGTAGCTGCCTACGGATTAACTGACTGTGAGGGTTGCTTCTGATGTCAGCATTCTATTCTAATTTAGAACCAGATTTCTGCTTTGTTAGTGGTAATCATTGCCCAGAGCAAAGCTTACATGAGGGTTTAACTGCGGTATTTCCTCTCCTTTGCAAACCAAGTGGGTACCTACTCACGTCTGTCTTGTTATTTCTATAATATCACAGTCAATATATTCACAAGATAACAGTAGAAGTAAAACTTAGACATGGTTACACCCCTTTATCATTTTTTTTTTGTTTTCTTCCAAGATTGCTGCCACATCTTGCTTCTCCCTCCATCTAGACATTCTGCAGTCTCTCTCATTATCACGTCTGCTCAGCTACTCAGCAGACAGGATCACGATCACAACCCGGAACATCCAAGCAGCCTGCAATCTTGCTTGCTCGACTGATGCTGCCCTTTCTCATCCTCTACCCAGATGCCTCTCTGTCTAGCGAGCACTACCCTCCACACAAAAACAATTCCTCGTTCAGCACTAACCTGCACCCCTTTTATCTAATTCAACCCACACCCGGTGCCTGCTGATTTCCATCCCACTTTACGGTGACAAACAGTTAAACAATTAACCCAACACACACTTTGATGAGCACACTTCACACCAGCATGAGCAAAAACAGTTTGTGCTAAAACCAATTAAAGTAATAATAAAATTAAACAATTAACACACCCCTAAACTACTCTTACCACAGGAAGTGGAAGCAGTAACCGATTTTGTTTTCTTTGGCTTCAAGATTTCTGTAGTTGGAAACTGCAGCCATGAAACTAAACAATGTTTGCTTCTGGGTGGGACAAGACATCAAATGTCAGACAACAGCACATTGTCAACAAACGTCCGTACTGTTAAATGGTCTTTCCAGTAATGATGTATGGCTATGAGATTTGGACTATCGCTAAATATGAATGCAAAAGAATCAAAGCCTTTGAAACTGCTGAGAGGTCTATGGACAGCAAGAAGATCCCACAAATTAATACTTCTAGTTGGAAGGCTTGCTTGTCAAAGAAAAGCTCAAATACTTTGGTCATATAATGAGAAGGCAGCATTCCTTGGAAAAGAATCTCATGTTGGGGAAAATTGAAGACAAAAGGAGAAGAGGAAGACAGAGGGTAAAATGGAGAGATAGAACTCCTGAGGCAATGCATATCACTTTGAAGGAACTCAGAGAAGCATTTTCAGAAGGAAAGGCCTGATGTGCTACTAGTAAATTCCATCAGGTTGCAAGGAGTTTCACTTGACTAAATAATTAAACAACAAAAACAACTCATTCTTAATAAGAAATGTGTGCAGGTTTGGATGAGTTCTTAAATCAGAAACTCAGTTTGGGGTACAGAATTAATCAACATGTATTGGAGGACTGTGGTTCAAGTGTGGTTTTATTGTTGTGGGTACGGGTTAGACACAGGTCTTAAAAATTGGAGGACTTGAATGCGAAATGCTGTCCACATTTGAGTGGGTAAAGAAATCCGATGTCCTACTCAATTTGAAAATAATATCTCATTCAATTAATTATTAACCGTGAAATTTTATATACAGCATCATAACACTATATACTTTTAGAATCGTTCACATTGCCACAGTAATAACCAAGAGAAATGACAGTCTAAAAAGAAAACTAGAAAAATATTTCATAAAATGAATAACAAAATGTTAAAATAATATGAAACAACAGTCAAACATCCCTGCATCCTGACAACAGCAATGAATTCCTGTTAAGTGGTGAAGTCAATACTGTACTGGCTTTTAGCAACTCTTCTGTTTGGAAGTTTCCATTACATTCGGCTTCTTGATTAGACGCCATTCCTTATGATTAATTAAATCCATTCTGCAATCTGAGTAGTACACAAAAAGAAGGCAGAATGATATTTGCTTCCACTCTAGCATTTTCAACAGCAGGATATATATACAGTGCATCCAGAAAGTATTCACAGCGCATCACTTTTTCCACATTTTGTTATGTTACAGCCTATTCCAAAATTGATTAAATTCATTTTTTTCCTCAGAATTCTACACACAACATCCCATAATGACAACGTGAAAAAAGTTTACTTGAGATATTTGCAAATTTATTAAAAATAAAAAAACTGAGAAATCACATGTACATACAGTAAGTATTCACAGCCTTTGCCATGAAGCTCAAAATTGAGCTCAGGTGCATCCTGTTTCCCCTGATCATCCTTGAGATGTTTCTGCAGCTTAATTGGAGTCCACCTGTGGTAAATTCAGTTCACTGGACATGATTTGGAAAGGCACCCTCCTGTCTATATAAGGTCCCACAGTTGACAGTTCATGTCAGAGCACAAATCAAGCATGAAGTCAAAGGAATTGTCTGTAGACCTCTGAGACAGGCACAAATCTGGAGAAGGTTACAAAAAAATTTCTGCTGCTTTGAAGGTCCCAATGGACACAGTAGCCTCCATCATCCGTAAGTGGAAGAAGTTCGAAACCACCAGGACTCTTCCTAGAGCTGGCCGGCCATCTAAACTGAGTGATCAGGGGAGAAGGGCCTTAGTCAGGGAGGTGACCAAGAACCCGATGGTCACTCTG
Source organism: Erpetoichthys calabaricus (assembly GCF_900747795.2). Taxonomy (NCBI): domain Eukaryota; kingdom Metazoa; phylum Chordata; class Cladistia; order Polypteriformes; family Polypteridae; genus Erpetoichthys; species Erpetoichthys calabaricus. Next base: position 286,665,159 of record NC_041397.2, on the reverse strand, counting down.
TCAGAGCTCCAGAGGTCCTCTGTGGAGAGAGGAGAACCTTCCAGAAGGACAACCATCTCTGCAGCAATCCACCAATCAGGCCTGTATGGTAGAGTGGCCAGACGGAAGCCACTCCTTAGTAAAAGGCACATGGCAGCCCGCCTGGAGTTTGCCAAAAGGCACCTGAAGGACTCTCAGACCATGAGAAAGAAAATTCTCTGGTCTGATGAGACAAAGATTGAACTCTTTGGTGTGAATGCCAGGCATCACGTTTGGAGGAAACCTGGCACCATCCCTACAGTGAAGCATGGTGGTGGCAGCATCATGCTGTGGGGATGTTTTTCAGCGGCAGGAACTGGGAGACTAGTCAGGATAAAAGGAAAGATGACTGCAGCAATGTACAGAGACATCCTGGATGAAAACCTGCTTCAGAGCACTCTTGACCTCAGACTGGGGCGACGGTTCATCTTTCAGCAGGACAATGACCCTAAGCACACAGCCAAGATATCAAAGGAGTGGCTTCAGGACAACTCTGTGAATGTCCTTGAGTGGCCCAGCCAGAGCCCAGACTTGAATCCGATTGAACATCTCTGGAGAGATCTTAAAATGGCAGTGCACCGATGCTTCCCATCAAACCTGATGGAGCTTGAGAGGTGCTGCAAAGAGGAATGGGCAAAACTGGCCAAGGATAGGTGTGCCAAGCTTGTGGCATCATATTCAAAAAGACTTGAGACTGTAATTGTTGCCAAAGGGGCATCGACAAAGTATTGAGCAAAGGCTGTGAATACTTATGTACATGGGATTTCTCAGTTTTTTTTATTATTAATAAATTTGCAAAAATCTCAAGTAAACTTTTTTCACGTTGTCATTATGGGGTGTTGTGTGTAGAATTCTGAGGAAAAAAATGAATTTAATCCATTTTGGAATAAGGCTGTAACATAACAAAATGTGGAAAAAGTGATGCGCTGTGAATACTTTTCGGATGCACTGTATACTCGTCATTCTTTTCTAAATTACATCCATCCATCCATTTTCCAACCCGCTGAATCCGAACACAGGGTCACGGGGGTCTGCTGGAGCCAATCCCAGCCAACACAGGGCACAAGGCAGGAAACAATCCTGGGCAGGGTGCCAACCCACCGCAGGACACACACAAACACACCCACACTAGGGCCAATTTAGAATCGCCAATCCACCTAACCTGCATGTCTTTGGACTGTGGGAGGAAACTGGAGCGCCCGGAGGAAACCCATGCAGACACGAGGAGAACATGCAAACTCCACGCAGGGAGGACCCGGGAAGCGAACCCAGGTCCCCAGATCACCCAACTGTGAGGCAGCAGCGCTACCCACTGCGCCACCGTGCCGCCCACTTTCTAAATTACAGTTTAAGTTTAATTAAGTTGGTAGATCCCACTATAATAAGTGACACACTGGTCAGTCAAGAAAACAATCAGCACAACATTCCAAAAATTGATGTTTAAAATTAAATTACATTAACTCACATTTAATCCTCAACAACCTTCACCTACAGAGTTTAGAGAGCTACGTGAACAAAGAGCACATTATGAGTTGGTTCTTCGTTTATACTGAAATCTTCTTATATAATACGCTATCATGGCTGTTCATTTGTCTGTCCAGGATTTTAAATCACCTGTAGATTGCAAACCATTTGACCTATTGACCTGAAATTTGGTACACATATACTACGTGATGTCTGCTATCCGCTATCGGGGTGATAATTAACCTCCAAGGTTATTCCTCTTTTTATTTTATTGTAGAATCAACTCTCAGCAGTGGCCAGCAGGGCAGCCATGTGGCGCATGTATACGGGCACAGTTCTCATCTCTACCACCTTCTCCGTCACTTCCCCTACCTCTTCATATCTTAAATCATTCTTGAGGCAGATTGAAGACTTAAGTGCCAGCTTCAGTAAAAAATGAAAGAAAACGTACTAAGTAATTGCAACACAAACACTGACTTGATCAGTTTTAATGCGAAAAGACGAGAAGAAGTTGGCCGCTAGGGTGGAGAAAAGAAGAGCTGCTCAGGAAGCAGCAAGCACATCAACTTCTGAGCAAATGAATGCTAAACATACAGAGAAAGAGTATGAAAATTAGGAATGCTCAAGTCAAGTATATTCATTGCACGTTATTGTGCAGTGCGCCGTTACTCGTATCAAAATAAAACAACAACTGAACAGAGGTACAGAAAGCTTAACTTTGTACTGCATTAATGAATTCTTAGATAGTATGAGACATCTTTTTCTCATTATTAATGGGTATCATAACAGATGTTTTGTTGTATAATCTTAACTTGTCTGGTGTTATTCCAAATAATGATATTAAAGGACTTGGACTAATTGTAAATGCAGCACTGTCTGACAGATAACCAAATACACTTCTGAGGTCTGAGGCCCGTTCTCAACTACTCTAGTCTGTTGTTGAACAGCGTCTGGTGATGCCACCTCTATGTGGTGTCAAGTCTCAGTCCAGACTCTTTTCATCCAGTTCAACCCGTGTGAGGTGCCTGCTGATTACCGTGCCACTTCACGGTGACTAACCATTAAATAATCAAACCAGCACACCCTTTGATGTGTGCTGCTTTTCATGTGTAGCTCCTAGCTGGTGGAACGAGCTGCCCACCTCCAGTTCCTCGCTGTGTTTAAGAAGTGTTTGAAGACTCTCATGTTTGGTGAAATTTCTGTCTAAGTGATATAGGAATTGTGACTCACTTTCTCTTCTGAGCTTTACACTTGTGGTTATTACTTTTACGGACTTGTCCTGTGACACTTGTTCCCAAACAGTCTCCCAGACTGATGATTATTCGATTACGTTGACTTTTCTCGTAAGAGGTTTTGTTCAAGCCATCTGCTAAGCAAATAAACTCAAATGTTAATATTTTCCTAAAATGATCTGATTGTGGGATATTTCTTAAAATATATGAACTAGGAAGGCCAATGCTTGATGGCATTGCTTGCAGTTTGGATCCTGTCAATGATACATTTTCAATAATTTAATTGAGGTAGATATGTGCGATATAAAATTTTTACCTGAATTACTCCACATTTTGCACTAAGTTGATTAAGACTATCTTATGGATGGTCGAATTCCATTTCTTATCAGAGATTTGAAGTGATTCCCCTCTTTATGCTGTGTGGAACGAGTCCCGGACACAGACAGGTAGACATGGTAAATTTACCACCACACGTTGTGGGATTTGGCCGGCCATTCATCCTAGCCAATACCCCCAGGCCGCTAGATGGAGCCCTCCTTGCAACGTGGAGATGCCCCGAATACCAGCAGGGCATCATGGACTATAGAGTTTTAATACACAGCCCTGCTGGATAACGTCGGGGCCTCCAGGGGACGCTGAAGGGAGACACAGACAAGTTTATTTTCCATACAGCCCGGAAGTAAATCCTAGTCACATGGTTGGAAGAAATAAAGTGCTTGCGAGCTAATGAAGAAAAGGAGAAGTTTTTACCTGACCTGGAAGTGATAGAAAGTCACATGGACTGAGGGACAGAACCACTTCTGGGTCAAGGATTGTAAAAGGATTGTGGGAAATCCCAGACGTTGAGGTGAGCTGGGTGGAAGGGTGGCAACGCGTCTGGGAGTGGAGGATTGGTTATTGATTAGTGATTTGTTTATTGTTTTGAGTATTGTGGAGAGTAGGGTGCTTTGTGCACTTACTTATAATAATAAATATTCATTTTGGACTTTTATCTGGTGTCTCACGTCTAGTCTGAGGGTTCATGTGGTCACGGGGACCCGTAAACTGTCACAACGTTTATTTACAGTCTATCTACAAATGTCAATAAGTGCACACACAACAACCCCCAAGACTCCCCCAAAGTCCAGGCCTCTTACACTCTCTGCCTTTCTTCTCTTCAGGCCGCCTCCACCAAGCTCAGTCCTTCTCCTCACCTGACTCCAGCCGTGAATGAAGGGTAGTGGCCCCTTTTATTATCCCCCGGATGTGCTCCAGGTGTGCTCCGACAATCTTCCACCGACACGCCCCAGTGTGGCGGAAGTGCCGGCTGTATCCCCGGAAGCACTCCGGGTGTCCCTGCTCCTCTTTCCCCCAGCACTTCCTGGTGTGGCGGAAGTGCTGAGGTCCAGGGCTCTCCAGGCATTGGGGCGCCCCCTGGCAGTGACCACGGGCCCCTACAGGGTTGGGCTTTCACAGCCATGTACCCGTGGTCCCCAACACAACCAGAGCGGACACCCCTTGTGGTCTAGATCAGGCGTGAGTGTGCAACAGCTGCCATCTCAGTGTGGAAATATTACTGATGTCTTCATTATTAGTAGATAGCATTCAAGTATAGATATCAATGGAAGATTACAGAATTTGAAGAGGATATTTTTGACAAAGTTAGAAACCTGTACCTAAAGTAATTAGAAGGTCACTGGAAGATCATACTTGAAGTACAATTGCTGAAGGGTAGCCTTCACATTGTCAATATGGAGATCTCTAATGGTCGGGATGCTAAGTCACTTCCATCAAATAACTTCTGCCTGAGTCAAAGCATTCTGAAATATATGATTCTCGGCGAATTAGGGCAACACCACTGCTTAAACGTTCATCCTAACGCACTACAGTAAGTTCTAGATGTTTGAAAAATTCTGAGACAATAAACAAAAGCGATCCAGTTAGGTTTTAATGTTCAAGACAACTTCCATTCTTGTTCAAGTTAATGCTGAACCCAGAGATCTTATGAAATTTATCCAATAGGTGTAAAACAACAGGCGCAGAGTATGGATCAGTGATATACAGTAGAGCACCGTTCCAGTAGCACAGAGCTGTTCATTTCCTTTTTGTTCGTTTTTCATTATCTCTGTTTCTGGAAATGGAAAGCCAGGGGTTTGATGGCATTGCAATAAGTGTTGTTGATAATGGACAGCCTTGTCAACTCCACATGTAAGGACTTTTTTTGATAAAATTATTAAGGAAATCAAAGGTGTAAAAACACCAAGACCACAAGGCAAAATGTGTGTAATTGGGACAGAGAAGAAACGTTGATTGGTAAAGTGACCAGATTATCCATGAAAAAATAGAGCATGGAAATGGGGGGTTACTGGGGAGTGGCGACTGGGGTATCACAATTTTACAATGATGTATACAAGCACGTTTACACTTCTCATACACATGACAACTCTAATAAATAAAACCAAACACATACAGCCTTCAAAGTTACTCATGTAGTAAGGTACTTTATGACTTGTGGGCTTTAAATAAAATCATGCTATGTTACAATTTGATCTACAATCAGTTTGACGTGGCTTGCACATACGATAACTCATTTGAAGTAGAAAGCTGAATACAGCCACTCAGATCATACTTTTTTATCCTGCTGAATGATATGCTTGCATAAATTGTGTTTGATTCAAGTCCTGGCCTACCTGGCTTGCTTACTTTTAGTCCTTATTTTTTTGGTATTAATATCCTGAGTAATACCTCTCTGTGAACCATGGGAAATAGAACATCTACCTCAACATGTTTGATATACCAGTTAGGTGTAGTTAGAATCAAATGCATCTTTTTCATATATTCTCTCTGAAGTTCTTTGTTAAACAAGAAAACTCAACCTTGCATTCTTCCTTTCTCAACTTCCACCATTTGATCCTTGGCTCTGCCCTCACTTTCTTCCTCTTCTTGATCTCCAACATCATCCTACAGAACACCATCCTATGCTGCTTAGCTACACTTTCCCCTGCCACCACTTTGCAGTCTTCAATCTCCTTCAGATTGACTCTTCTGCATAGCATGTAATGTACCTGTGTGCATCTTCCTCTACTCTTCTACATAACCCTATGTTCCTCCCTCTTCTTAAAATACTTTTTCACCACAGTCATGTCCATCCTTTTGGCAAAATCCACTATCCTTTGACCTTCTTCATTCCTCTCCTTGACACCATACCTACCCATCACCTCCTCGTTTCCTCTGATCCCTTCACCAACATGTCCGTTGAAATCCACTCCAATCACCACTTTCTGTCCCTTGGGTACACTGTTCATCACTTCATCAAACTCACTTCAAAAATCTTCTTTCTCATTCATTGCACACCCAACTTGCTGTGCATATGCACTAACAACATTCATCATCACACCTCCAATTTCCAGCTTCATAATCATTACTCTGTCTGACACTCTTTTTACCTCCAGAACACTCTTGACATACTGTTCCTTCAGAATAACTCCTACCCCATTTCTCCTCCTATCCACACAATGATAGAACAATCTGAACCCACCTCCGATCCACCTGGCCTTACTCCTCTTCCATTTAGTCTCTTGCACGCACAATATATCAACCTTCCTTCTCTCCATCATATCTGCTAACTCTCTTCCCTTAACAGTCATACTGCCAATATTCAAAGTTCCTACCCTCAGTTCCACTCTCTTTACCTTCCTCCCCTCCTCCTGCCTCCGGACATGTCTCCTCCTTCTTCTTCTTCTTCTTCTTCAGCCAACAATAGCCCAATTTCCGCCAGTACCCTGTTAGCCAACAGTACTGGTGGCGGTCATTGTTGACCCAGGGCTCAATCGATCCGGTATGGAAATTTGTATTGTTGTCCGCATATTGATTTGGCAAAAGTTTACACCGGATGCCCTCCCCAACGTAACCCTCCCCATTTATCTGAGCTTGTGACTGGTGTGAAGAAACTGGTTTATGCATCCCCTGTGGCTGAGTTAAGATTTGACCCTCTAGCTAATTTTCTAAATGTTTCAGGATGTTCAATTCAAGGCTTACAATTCTATGTTTTTTTTTTTTCTAACTTTTTTCTGCTTTTCACAAAAGGCAGGACTGATTCTTTAGTTTTGACCCTAGCTCTTTTATTTTTCTGTTTTCATTTTCTGACCTGTCTTACCTGCCATAACAATGTTGCTTATACAGATCCGGGGCTAAAACACAGTTCTTTGATCCAAGTACCTGTATTGGGTCCAAACTCAAATGTGTGTGGTACATAGTGTTGATTGGTGAGATTTGCCAGTGTTTTTCGTAGGGGATATGCCGAGTTTGGTAGTGACCTTGTTCATCAAGTATTTTTCTAGAAAACACTTAGGTGAACATTTTTTTTCCAGTGCCCCATGATGCTTTGCAGGGCCAATGTGACATCATAGAGCTGTAGCAGGCATGCACAGAGCTTTCACGTATGCCTTCTGTGAGATTGTTGCACATCTGCTTCACACATGCATGATACCTCATTCAGATCGGTTCTGCATTTTATCAGATATTAAAAAAAAAACTGGCAGTAATTTTATTTGAGAGATCCTGAACCATAATGCATACTGCCATCAGACATATAACACTGATCTCTGTGAGCTTGTAGTGCATGCAAAATTAGCCATTTGCCCAGCTACAATCTCACAATAAGTCTTATAGGAGCTCTTGTTAGAAAACAGAGGAAATCCTGTGAAGAAATAATAACAAAAGATCTATTACCATTTACAAAGAAAAAACTGTGAAGCATCAGCTCAGACATATGAGATACAAAAAAAAGATGATCTAGTGCCATTCAGACCCGTGACTTCAAAGAATGGAATGGCTTCATGGCAGTGCCAATGTGTACTGTCAGTGCTATAATCAATATGTTACTTACTTATTGTTAGTTTGGGGCCATTTGTTGTATTTTGTTTGTGGTATTCGTTCAATTTGCTTCTTTTGTTATTTGAGGCATGGTACTGCCTCACAGCTCAGATCACATTGTTGGCCACAGTGATCATTCCTGCATGCTTCCGTAGCCCTCATGGACACTTAAAAGTCCATTTCATCATTATCGTCCACTAAAAACAATTTCAGCTCCTCCTTCCTCATTGACTTCAATTCATTTGCAGAGCAGAGCTGCCGGTTTGTTGTCTTCTGTGGTGTAAGAGTTAATTTAAAAAATGCATTATTGCTATTAAAAACTTGTGTTTTGGTTGCCGCTAAGGGGCCATGCAGGAGTTTTTAAAGCTTCTCTCCCTTTTGAAATGTTTTTTGCTTTTTTTCCCCTGCAAAGGAGCAAAAGCAGCTGGGTGTTTGGGGATGAGTTTGGAAAAGTTTCTTGCTACTTGTTATGTGTACTTGTTCTTGTTATTTGTATGCAAAATTGCTATCATGATGCAGAGCAGTAATCAGCAGTGGCTGACACCTGCATCTCAGTAAGTATATAATCGGCATCATTGTAAAGAATAGTTATAAGTAACAGAAACAGAGACTCCTTAGTGGGGACATAAAGAAAGGCAACAGCTGACTTCAAAGTGGAAAAGAGAAAGGTTTGTCATTCGCAGGCAGGAGACTAACATTACAACACCGCTCAGGCACAAGTGGCTGTAGGAGCAGACAAGACAGTAAGAAATTAACCAGCAGCAGATATTCAGTAAGCAAGTTTTTCTAGATTGAACTGTTCTTAGCAGTCAGGAAAGCAGAGCAGTTAAGAAGGAGAGAGCGTAAGGGTTCATTGATACGAAGGAGTACAAACAGTGTTAGTAGAGTGCTTTTAAGTAAAGAATAAGAGGAGCGCAGAGTTCGGAGAAAAGAAAAAAGAAAAGTAAAGTTAGCCTAATAGAAAGAAAAAACAGCAAGCAGTTGAAGGAGAGAACATTACAGCAGCTTAAAGGGCCAGAAGGTGTAAAATAACTGAAGCAGTTCTTTAATTTCTTTGGCTTAATTTTTTTTAGTTTTACCATGTAAGTTAAATTATTTAATTTTAATAAAATAAAAAAGTTAAGGCAGTTTTAGTAATCCCAACTCAGATTTTAATAATGAGCCCAATCCTGTTGGATGCTGGATGTTTTAGATGATGGCTTGGAGGAGTAAATCTTTTATGAGGGTTACATGTGCAGGAGATACCAGCTGATCCAGCACCTCAAGTTCAAGATCACTGAACTGGAGGAGGAGTTGGCCTGTGTTATAATAGAGAATTGGTGGACCTGGGCAAAGTGTCCTTTAGAGACAGAGTACGCACTCTTAAAGTGGCGCGGGAGGAGATTCCAGACCAGATAGGTAGAGATAAGTGGGTCATAGTCACAAGGCATAAGATAAATGATGCACACTGTCCAGGGGCATCAATCCCAGAATTGAAAGATAGATAGATAGATAGATAGATAGATAGATAGATAGATAGATAGATAGATAGATAGATAGATAGATAGATAGATAGATAGATAGATAGATAGATAGATAGATAGATAGATAGATAGATAGATAGATAGATAGATACTTTATTAATCCCAAGGGGAAATTCACAAAAAGACGAGTCTCGGCGTGTAAAAATCCATGCCCACGTTGTAAAAAGTAAGTGTGCCCAGGGAAGGAATCCACATAAAATAAAGTGATAGGAGTGATCAATAAAAAAGAGAAAAATAAAAGTAAAAAAATAAAGTCGTACACGGAGCTGCTGAAAAGGCTGCCACTCTCGGCGGTGCCTGAGTCACAGGATGAGGAGTGTGAAGCCATTTTCATGTCTTGGCAGAACCCTTGACGCATATTTTTAGTAAGTCACTGTGCACCGGGGAAATTCCGAAGGACTGGAAAATGGCAAATTTTATCCCACTGTACAAAAAGGGTGATTGGGCAGGTCCAAGCAACTATAGGCCACTAAGCTTAATGTGCATCACAGGAAAATTAATGGAAGAAGAAGATCGAGCATCACATAGCAAGATGGGGAGTTTTAGAGAACAATCAATATGATTTGAGAAAGAAGGTAGTATTTTACTAAGGTGCCAATGAAGCAACAAAAGGACACAATCAGAATGCTAATATTATTTATCTTGATTTTTCAGAAAGTAACTGATAAGGTGCCACATGAAAGGTTGGGCATCAAAGTAAATGAGGTGAGAGTTCAGTGTGTAGTGTGTAGATAGAGAGAGGTGACCATAAACTTCCAGCTTGTGGATGAAAGGACAAATAAAGAATCTTTGTAAATAAAAGATTTATGTAAAAAAGCATCAATAAAGAAAAAACCTCAAAGGAATCAAATAAGGTAAAAAGGTGTTGTCTAAAAAGCAATCCATAGTAACCTAGTCCTAATATATTAAATAGAGATCAAAATCCTCAGAGCCAAAAAATGTCAAAAAGCCAGAAAATCTAAAGAGATACAATAAAACAAAAGAGATGAATTCACCAATACCCAGCGCATATAATGTACCATTAGGGACTGCATTTCCCATTGGCTTTTATAGGGCTGGGAGCAGTCCCTCAGTGATGATAGACAAGTGGTCCTTCCTTCTGGGGAACCACCCAGCAACGATAACAACAATGTATTTTTATATTGCCTAAAGTCACACAAAGAAGGCTTCAGTGAGCTTTAACAGGCCTGTTTATTTGACAGCCCCACAGCCTTGACCTTCTAAGAAGTGTCACAAAAGCAGACCACAGACATCAAAAGGTTTGGGGCAGCCACTCGTATATTGTGACTTGTCTGCAAATGGGTTCAATTGGTTGTGATGTTTACAGGTTTGAGTCCAAATTGTAAAATATTGTAAAATAAAGGCAGCTTTAAGCCAGAGACAGGAAGTGACGTCTTCTGGACCGGAAGTGACACCATCACTGGCGCCAGAACCGGGAGTAATGTCATCAAGACCGGAAGTGACATCATCACTTGTGCCAGTACTGGAAATGAGGTCATCACTGGCACCGGGACCTAGTGAGATTTCTTGTGGATGGTCTGCAGAAGATTGAGGAAGAGAGTTAGTGCAGCTCGCCACCCTCTGGTCTGGCGTGGTAGTACTATTCTTAAAGCCTTTCAGCTGTCTCCCAATTGCACATGTGTGACAGAAGACAAGAAAAAAAGTGTAGAGAAAAAAAAAATGAAATAAATCTTCATATTTCCTGGCTTACTGCGGTTTCACAAATAGATGCCTAATGTCACATGAATAAAGTGGACAGCTTGCTGAGTAACTGAATAATTCATTCATAAGCTACCAGTTTTTGTGTTGCTCTGTCTATTGAGTCCACATTCATGATGACACATTTGAAACTCCTTAAACGCTGTATGTTAAGTGGGGTTAACTGTGAAATAGCTGCAAAATTTAATGAACATCCACTCAAATCATTAAGAGTGCTCAATCGTTTTTGTGGTTGTTGGTCCTCCCATTATGACTTACACATGAAATTCTTATATATAATTTATATATTTTAAATTGCACAAACAATAATCCATCCATCTTCAGGAAGTGGCAGATCCAGGTGAAAGGACATTGTAAGGCATATCAGTGGTGTTATAGCCATCAATCGCCTGGTCTGCAGAGGGAAGAAGAGAAAAGGCATTAGGACACAGTGCCAACTCCTGGAGCGGTGAGGAATTACAACCATCAGAGCCCTTAAGCTGTCCCCTATACACACAAACACCTCTACCAGGCATTTGATTGGTTTAAAAAAGTGACATTCGGTGAGCCGTCTAATTGTTCCCACCCACCTTTAAGCAAAATTCACCCATGGCCGTCTCCAGACATATACATTATAGGTCAAACTTCAGTGAGACTTCTCCTCCATTGGCTGACTTTTCTCCCACTGTGGCCTTTCACCCCTTTCTGTTCAATTCACATTTGTTTTAATTTCTTTTGACTTTTGGATTTGGTTTATTTATTTTATTTATTAAATTAAAGAGAATGCAAGGACTGGAATGCCCTGGTGACTAGAACAGTGGAGATCTTTATGGCAGTTCTGGTGTGACAGGTAAGGTCCCCAGAGCCTGATCTCCTAACAATGTAGCACACCAGCCCCCCAGGTCTTGAATTTGTTCTTTTTGTTAATAATGAATAGTCAAATTGGAATGTTATGTAAAAGAAGACACAATTAAGAGAAATAACATTATTAGAATCAGCTTACCAAATGTATCATCTCAGATAGCAAGGGTGTAACTTTTTGATAATGAATTATTCAAACAGTATTATGTTTTTCTAGCAATGTTTATATCTTGGTCATTCAACCTTAGAATTTGTGTACCCATCTGTCTACCTCAGAGACAGAACAGCTTGTCGCCAGGAATGATGCATACAGGTTGTATCTCTGAGGAAAAGGAAGTTTAATGATCTGTTACACTGACGCAACTTCAGCATCGCTCAGGTTAGACAGTAATTAGACAGAGGAAACTTAAAACAAAAACTATATGTGACTTTTCCTCTAACAGTACTTTTGAAATTGAGCAGACTAAACAGGCTTTCCAGTCAATTGCAGCATTTTTCATTTATGGAAACAAACAGTTACTTTAAATGTCAGCTTTTGCTGTATAATAGTTACTTTGAAAACTCTAATAATCATTGCCGACAAAAGCTGCTAATTATAGGGCAATGTGTTGTTTGTTTTCTAAAGCTACCTTGTCATTATCTTCACAAAAAGGCTTGTGAAAAGACTTGTTGACATTAGTTTTAGGGGGACGTCATCTCTCAAATTTTTTTTAGCAAGACAGCAGCATTTCTGTCTTTCTCTCAATATGATGAACATCGTAGCAAACAACAGTGCATTTTACATTGCAGAATCTGTAAATATTCCATCCATCCATCCATTTTCCAACCCACTGAATCCGAACACAGGGTCACGGGGGTCTGCTGGAGCCAATCCCAGCCAACACAGGGCACAAGGCAGGAACCAATCCTGGGCAGGGTGCCAGCCCACCACAGGACACACACAAACACACCCACACACACACCAAGCACACACTAGGGCCAATTTAGAATCGCCAATCCACCTAACCTGCATGTCTTTGGACTGTGGGAGGAAACCGGAGCGCCCGGAGGAAACCCACGCAGACACGGGGAGAACATGCAAACTCCACGCAGGGTGGACCCGGGAAGCGAACCCGGGTCTCCTAACTGCGAGGCAGCAGCGCTACCACGGCGCCACTGTAAATATTTAAATGTATTATTGAAAAAGACAAAAACTGTAACCCCAATCCATGTATTTTTGCCAAAGATCTAAAAGCCTGAATATCCTCTTAGGGAGAAACTCATTCCCAACTAAATTTATTGTAAATATTATTATAAATGTAACATACTGATTTTATGGTGCCCTTCCCCAATCTGCAGGAATTAAAATTTCTTTAAGTTTTACATATAAGTCATTCCGATAATCTTTTCAGTTGATTTCATTGTTGTCTCTATTAGAGGCAGTTTGAAGACCACCAGTATAGAGTCAATTAGCTGTATCTATGCTCCAGAATTTAAAGTGCTTTACCCATTAAGTGACAATGTAAAAAATGAGGGCTTCTCCATTGCATGTTTAAGTCATTTGTGAATTTCAGCCACACTAATTTCCTCCTTGATGAGACCTCATATTATCCAAACAACCTATCCTTGTCCATCTTGTGTCTTTTAGTGAACCATAAACATTAGAACATTAGAAAAAGCTTTGATGAGAACAGGACATTCAGCCAGAAAAAGCTCATCCTTCAAAACAACATCAAGCAGAGATTTGAACTTTCCCAGAATCCTACTGTCCATCACACTAGTTGGTAACTTATTCCATGTGTCTGTGGTTCTGTGTGTGAAATTTACCCTTAACAAGTTTCCCCGTGTTCTTGATGAACTCATTTTTAAAGTAACAGTGACAATCCACTGGACTAATTCCCTTCATAACTTTAAACACTTCAGTCATCTCCATTTGCTTAAACTGAAAAGCCTCAGCTCTTTTAATCTTTCCTCATAATTTATTCTGTGTTTGTCTAGAGTCAGCCTAGTTGCTCTTCTCTGAACTCTTTTAACAGTGCTAGAAATGCCATACGGAGGGCATATACTTGAAAAAAAAATCCAGTTTATTTTTAATATTTTTTAATATAATGCATTTTATTTTCCAAATAAAGCTGAACATGTGCTTATCTGTTTTGATACGACTATACCACCATACTGTACTGTTGATATACACAAAGCAGGTCCTTCTAATTCATCTCCTCAGCACTTGCTCCTCCAGTCTTTGATTAGATGTTCCAGTATTTTTAAGCCTAAAGGGCATGACCCAAAATGAAACAAGTCCTCTGAATTTTTGATAGTGGACTTCTCCACACTGTCTTCTCCCATGTACACTTGTCAACAACTTGTCAACAACTTGTTTAAGTACTAAAAAACACTGCTACATCCAAAAACCCCAATATTTCATGTTCCAAAGGGATGGACTATGCTTCATGTTGGGTTTTAAGATTTAGACCCTGGTAATTGACGCAATACCAAAAGGTGCCATCTGATGTCATTACCACTGGAGCTGCCCATCTTTCGACGTAAGGTCAACCCACTCTTAAAGATGCTTTCTCTTCATCGGAGAGACCCTATAGGCTCTTAGACAGATAGGAACCCGTATCTACAGTGCATATATATCATGAGTAAAAGCATTGCTCTATGCCGCATTGTATCCATCCAAACCTTAGGCCATCACCTCACAAGAAGCTGCATCTCCAAGTGCTGAGGCCTCTGCAGGCCTCTATAGTCCTGAGCTCAGCAACTGGTTGTGCCAGATAGTAACAAACATTTGGCCACTGTTTCCCTTCTCCAGTCTCTTCATTAAAAAAGTGTATTAACAACTCCACAGTCAAAAAATGCTAAAACAGGATAAATAAGCGTAGACGGCACCTCTGCTTTAGATACCTTACAGACAGGGAAAAAAATCTCTTAAGATCTAAGGAGTAAACTTCTCTGCTGATTTAACTAAAGGGTTATAATTTCCAAACCCCATTTCATTCTGATTGTTAGTACCGTAAAATCTTGTATATAATGTGCACTCGTGTATAATGTGCATACTGATTTAGCCCAAATTTTTCAGGTAAAAAATGAAATTCATATATAATGTGCTCCTTTACCTTTTCAGGATTTTAGGATGGATGTCGTCTTTTGTTGACAGGAGGGATGAGGGCAATAGTCAGCTGAAAATGTCGAAAAAATTTGTCAGTAAAAGTAGACTGTCTTTGCTTGGAGGAATTTTAGACTTGTTGACTTGTGATGTCTAATCCCTGTGTGTGCATGAGTAGAAAAGAGCAAACAATGGGGAAAATGGCATTGACATCTGGTGAGACAGCAAAGCGAATGCTCAATACAAAATACTCAGTAGACTACATTTTGCATATATTTTATTATTCTGAATTGGACTCAGACTTATCAGACTGATTTTGGTGGAAGTGAATCTGGAGATTGAGAATGAAAGCAAAAGTGAGCTGATCAGCCCCCAGCTGATCGTGGTGCTGGACACATTCATGTAGTTGATGTACCTATGGTTATGTTCGCTTGGGAGCACCGCCACTTACAATGACAAGAGGTACAAACCAGATTGCATTGCACTGCAACCTCTGCTGTTGCCGCCCCACCAGCGACACTGCCCCCTCGCGGCCACTGCCACTGAGATGGCAAACACACGGAACCAGCAACAGATGTTTTATGTTGATTAATGTGTGAAACCCCCACTCCCCCCCAATGCTCCTCCAGAGATGGCTAACAAACGGCAACAGCACACTGCACGCAGCAACAGATGTTTTATGTTGATTTCTAGCAAGCCAAAATGAGTGAATATTACATGCATTATACATGAAATTTTATGGTAATTGTGATACCAAGATATTTAATTTTGCTTTTAGGGGAGATGTTTGAAATTATTGAATCCAAACAGATTCTTTATAGATAGACTATCTAAGTCAATCTAAGTGAACACAGACCTAGGCTAAGACCAATGAGAAATGATTACTCATCTGTATGGATTTTTCAAAAATCAAAGTATTATCTTCTGCTAATTGATTAAAAGCAACAGTTGTCTACCTGTAGGCACACCATATCACCATTTCTATATGTAAATGGAGAAACTGCATAAGTAACAGAAACAGACATCATGTAAAATTGCACCTTAGATGAATCCTCTCTATCATTTTTTTCAGTTTCACTGGTGGATGGGTGCATAGCGTGCGACTGTCTGATTTTTTCTACTTTCATAATTCAGTATGCAAACAAGCTTGGCATCACCACCACTAATGCATACTCTGTGTACAATACTTTTTGAGGTAAAACCGAAAGGGAGAAGAACATTTAAGTGCTACAGATCTATTTGTGTTAAATCGACAAAGTTTATGGGAAAAACTGTATTAAATTAGATGTCCTGTATGCCAGTCTCATACGGCCAATATACTGTACCTTCAAAACTGTGAAAAGAAAGCTTGTCTTATATGGGCCCGACAGACCATATGGGTTGACACCTTGATAGCTTTGTCTTTGTGAATTTCCCCTTGGGATTAATAAAGTATCTATCTATCTATCTATCTATCTATCTATCTATCTATCTATCTATCTATCTATCTATCTATCTATCTATCTATCTATCTATCTATCTATCTATCTATCTATCTATCTATCTATCTATCTATCTAACAGGTTTTGTAAGTGATGAATGTATTGGCTGAATGAAACTTTTACATGTGTCAAAGTAATGGGTTTAAACTGTACTTATTCATTAGTAACCCTTTGGCAGCAATGATTCATAATGAGGTCAGAAACCTAAGTATCATCTTTGAGTCATCACTAAGTTTTGAAAAACAAATCTCCATGGTCTGCGGTGGGTTGGCACCCTGCCCGGGATTGGTTCCTGCCTTGTGACCTGTGTTGGCTGGGATTGGCTCCAGCAGACCCCCGTGACCCAGTGTTTGGATTCAGCGGGTTGGAAAATGGATGGATGGATGGATCTCCATGGTAGTAAAGACCAGTTTTTACCAATTGAGGCAAATTTCTAAACTAAAATCCTTTCTATCACAGAAGGACTTAGAAGCAGTCATTCATGCCTTTATTATATCTCACCTTGATTATTGTAATTCCTTATACAGTGGAATCTCAGTTCACGATCATAATTTGTTCCAAAACTCTGGTCGTAACCAGATTTGGTCGTGAACCAAAGTAATTTCCCCCATAGGATTGTATGTAAATACAATTAATCCGTTCCAGACCATACGAACTGTATGTAAATATATATATTTTTTAGGTTTTTAAGCACAAATATAGTTAATTAAACCATAGAATGCACAGCGTAATAGTAAACTAAATGTAAAAACATTGAATAACACTGAGAAAATCTTGAACAACAGAGAAAACTAACACTGCAATAGTTCGCGCTATAGCACCACCAACCGCTGGCT
Source organism: Erpetoichthys calabaricus (assembly GCF_900747795.2). Taxonomy (NCBI): domain Eukaryota; kingdom Metazoa; phylum Chordata; class Cladistia; order Polypteriformes; family Polypteridae; genus Erpetoichthys; species Erpetoichthys calabaricus. Next base: position 286,648,104 of record NC_041397.2, on the reverse strand, counting down.
AAAAACACTTTTTAATGAGTTTTAAGCACAGGGAAAAAAATGAACATTTGAAAACTTTAATAAACCACCAAGAAAAGTAACATTGCAACAATGCATGCTATGAACTGATCGCTGTAAACAGAAGTGAAACAAAATCAAGCCCAGTACATTCTTTAACTGCCTTCCTACCTTATGCGTCCAGCTCTCTCTCTCACGCTGCCTCTGTGTGTATGTGTCTCTCTGTCTCGCGCTGCCTGCGTGTGTGTGTGTGTGTCTCTCTCTCTCTTGTGCTGCCTCTGTGTGTGTGTGTGTGTGTCTCTTTCTCTCTCGCGCTGCCTGTGTGTGTGTGTGTGTGTGTCTCTCTCTCTCTCACGCTGCCTGTGTGTGTGTGCGTGTGTCTCTCTCTCACGCGCCTGTGTGTGTATGTGTCTCTCTCTTGTGTGTGTGTGTGTGTGTCTCTCTCTCACGCGCCTGTGTGTGTGTGTCTCTCTCTTGTGTGTGTGTCGCGCGCTCTCGCTCTCTCTTGCTTTCCGAATGGGAAACTGGCTTGTTCGTATACCGAGTGTGTGGTCGTGAACAGATGCAAAAGTTTGGTGAACTTTTTGGTCGTAAACCGATTTGTACGTGTTCCGAGACGTTCGTGAACCGAGGTTCCACTGTATGTGGGTCTGCCAAAATCTACTCTGTCGCGCCTTCAGCTGGTTCAGAATGCGGCAGCTAGATTTTTGATTGGGTTGAGAAAAAGGGATCACATCTCCCCCATTTTAGTCTCTCTCCACTGGCTACTGGTGAAGTGTGCATTGTTTTTAAAATCTTGTTGTTTGTTTTTAAAGCCTTGCATGGTCTCGCTCCAAACTATATCTGTGACCTCCTTCACCCCTATGTGCCACCAAGAGCACTGAGGTCATCTGGACAACTATTCCTTGTAGTACCAAGATCTCGGCTGAAATTGAGGAGAGACCGAGCTTTTTCAGTTGTTGCTCCTAGACTTTGGAATGACTTGCCTCTGCATATCAGGTTTTCATCCTCTATCGAGGTTTTTAAAAGTCAGTTTAAGACCTACTTGTTTTCATCTGTCTTTCACTGTGTATGATGGGATTGTGGTGGATGTTATAATTGGTTAACTTATTGATCTGCTTTCGCATGATTGTTTGTATTGTGTTTATTTTAATACATTTTTGTACAGCACTTTGGCGCAACTTCTGTTGTTTCAAATGTGCTTTTACAAATAAATAATCTAATCTAATCTAGTAATCGCATCAACACACCAGGACAAAGGGTAGGCAGGAGCCACGGTAAGTATACACCCACTTGTCCCGACTACTTCCCACACTTAAAACTCACTTGTTTCAATACTCGCACCATCATGCCATACTTGAATTACAATATCCATTCCAGCACAAGTTTATTACCAATTTTCAGGTTAAGCTTTACAGTTCACAAAGAAAAAAAAATTCTCATCGCCACACTTCTAGAAGCATTCAACAGGAACATGGGAAATAGGCAGCTTTTGGGTAAGTGTGCTTGTGATGCACACAAGGGTTTGTGTATTTTTTGCACATTAAATAAATAACTTTTTAAAAGTTGTTTTTAATGCCCATTTTTGGAATATTGGTGGTATAGCCAGAAAGTCAGTCAGTCAGTCATTTTCCAACCCGCTATATCCCAACACAGGGTCACGGGGGTCTGCTGAAGACAATCCCAGTCAACACAGGGCACAAGGCTAGCCAGAGAGTGGTGAATACAATTTTGCATTATTTTTATTGGCTGGGAATTGAAGTGGTATTTTTGGGTGGCAAGTCCCATAGAGTTGCCACCTTTGTAGAGAAATATCCTCAAAGACTTCTTCATTTTTAAGTATATTAAACACCCCACACCACTCAGAGGCCTAGTTCTTACTCATAATTGCTTTCAGATGGGGTCTCATTTTTCCTGTGTATTTATGTCTCACCTGACAGGACATCCTACAGTAATCTGGATGTTCTCTGAGTCCATTGCAGCAATGATAGCTAGTCAATCTCATATTCTGTCCAGAGCACGAAGGAAACACACTACACCACAGACACCTGCAGTTCTTTTCTTTTTTTTTATCTTTTATTGAATTTAATAAAAACATGTAACATTCCATGCAACCAAGTCAAAACTTACCAAAACTAAATTCAAATCAACTCCCACCCATGAGAAAGTGAGGAAGGCCGACAGCCAGAAAAAAACTACTGAGAGTAGTAAAGAGAGAAAGGAGTCTTTTCCCCCAGTATAAATGCTTGTTCTAAAATACTGATTAGGTCCTGCCAGGTTTTAAAAAAGCTTTGCACAGATCCTCTAAGTGAGAATTTGATTTATTTCCAATTTCAAATAATATATAACATCAGTTACCCACTGACTTAAAAGAGGTGAGTTAGGATTCTTCCAGTTGAGCAAGATAAGTCTACGTGCCAATAGTGTAGTAAAGGCAACTATAGTTTGATTGTCCTTCTCCACTTTAAGCCCATCTGGGAGTTTTACTAGGTTTTCTTTACCTTAAAATTACCCAGAAATCCTGAGCTTGGGTGATACACCTCTAGTGGCACAGTGGTTCATGCTGTTGTCTCATATTTTCAAGAAAATGGACTATAATCCTGACGCGGTCACTCTTTATGTGGACATGAGCCAGTGCCCTGGAAGTAGTTCATAACCTGGTGGCACCAAGGGTACCCTAAAAAAGTAGTCACACTACTTTTATATAAAGAATAAAGTGTTCTTAGGGACATAGTCCGAAATCCAAAAATATGGTGATGTCATAGATAGTTTGAAAGCATTACAATAATAAACAGAAAAGGATAATAATAATAATAATAATAATAATTCATTACATTTATATAGCGCTTTTCTCAGTACTCAAAGCGCTATCCACACAGGGAGGAACCAGGAAGCGAACCCACAATCTTCCACAGTCTCCTTACTGCAAAGCAGCAGCACTACCACTGCACCACCTGTGAGGACTGTGAGGATATTCACAAGAAGTCAAAATAATAAGACAGGCAGTGTGGGGTAGTAGTTAAGGCTTTGGACTTCAAACCCTGAGGCTGTGGGTACAAATCCTGGTACTCACACTGTGTGACCATAAGCAGGTCACTTCACCTGCCCTCTGCTCCAACTGGAAAAACAAAAAGAAATGTAAGCAATTGTACCTCCTTATGTTGTAAATCACATTAGATAAGGCATCAGCCTAATGATAATACCTAATCCATGTATGCAATCAAAAAGGAAAAATAAAAAGTGCAAAAAGTAATATGGTAAAGATTGAAGATATCAAAAATGACAAAAACGATCTACAGACAAAAATGAAAATCATTACACTCTGTAACAGCTGTTCACCTCTGGGTAGCAATATCCCTTTGTCCCTCCAGTGTCTATAATGCTGGCGTTACAGGAATTACTTTCCTTATTATCAGCCAAACAGCTATTAGATCCCAGGTCACCAAATCTCTCATAAACACTTATTCCATACAACACCCACCCAGAATGCATCACAACTGAGATTTCCTAACTCTGCAGCACTCCCTCCGCCCATTTGCAGCTGAGAATGTCTCATTTCCAACTAGGGGTGTCCCGTGAAACTCTGGCCACACACATGCACATAAACCACTTTATACCCTCTGTCACTATGCCCCAGGATTTTAAAACAAATATAAAATCCTCCAAAATAAAAGGTCTGAATAAAATGAATTAATTATGTTCTAGGGAAACACACAACTTTTACTTTCAATCCCTGACTACTCCCTTCCTTTACATGCCATAACCGCACAAGCACACATTTAGATGTAAAAAAACAAGGATAAGTAGTGAAGGACAAACGAATTGGAGTACAGCAGCACATAGCATTTATTAAGCCAAGTAAAATGTTTTTGTTGTAAATGTTAGCATGACAGAAGAAATAGTCTGTCCAAAAACAAAAGCACTCTTTCATCACTCTGTTCCCCAAAATATACACCTCACGACATGTGGCAAAGGCGTTATATAAGCGTCGACCCGAAACAGACAGACTTATTTTTCTTCAGCCATGAGCACGTCTTCCCCATGTCCCACAGGCCCTACACAGTCCCCAAAACACACACAAAAGAAAAACACCACAAAAATCACTCGTCGTTCTCCTCCACTCCTCCTGGACAGCGTCGTCGTCGTCGTCGTCGTCGTCGTCCTCCTCCTCCTCCTCCTCCTCCTCCTCCCGACTCTTGCGCCCTGAGTAGTGGCTGCAGGCTCCTTTTATAGTCCACCCGGAAGTGCTTCAGGTGGTAATTAACCTAATTAAGGCTGCACTTCCGGGTGTGGCTGCGTTACATCCCACACGGACTCAGGAAGCCGTGCAGCTCCCCCTTTCAGTGGCCACGGAGCCAAACAGGGATGATTGTGGCCTGATGCAACCCAGGGGGTCTGCCACCAAGTGTTTTGGGGAACATAGTGTGCATCCCATGGCTGCTTCCCCAGATCCAGTGTCAAAGGGGAGTCCTGGCCGTCCGCCACAGACAGCAGCATCATACTGACTTGCTGCTTCTCATTATGACCCGATCATTGTTGCTCATCCATATCAATGTTAAGAAATGGAGATTCCTCCAGGACAAACTAGATATGAGGCCTCCAAAAGCTTCTAGTTAAGCAGGCCATGTTCTTCCCTGTTCTGTCCAGCAAACCCTCACCTTAGCCCAACTATGTCCCTAAAAGTACCTGCAGGCTTCACCTGGAGCAACCAAAATGGGGAACTGCAAAACCAACTGTAAATATCAACAGAAATATAACAAAAGACAAACAAAAAGAAGGGATTGCCATCAACCTTCAGCTGGTAGTAAAAAATGCAAGCAAAGAACCTTTAAAAATGAAGATTAATTAACAAAAATATTTTAAAAACTAAGAAAGGCTCAAAAGAGCGAAAGGAGACATAATAACTGCCTGAAAGGAAATCCTAAGCAAATCAGTCCTAATATGATATGCAAAAATCAGAATCCTTAAAAACAATAATCAAAAATCCAGAAAGATACTCACAGGACAGTCCAACAAACAAATGTTTCCCATCTCTTGAGCCTTCTCTGCCAATTTCAGTAGCCTGAGGGAGGGCTCAGGAGTGGTGATGTCAGGGAGCCCCGCCTTCTGTGGCTCCACCCACTAAGAACAAGGATTATAAGTGCATTTACAGTGGCTGTACACAGTTACAAAGTGAGCAAATATAGTACATCATAAACATGAAAAATAAAACATTGAAATTAACATAAGCATTAAAACATATATATATAATGTGGCAGACAGCCCGGTCCCATGCCCGACAGGGACGCCCCTTCTGCATCTGTTCTGGGGGAGCAACCATGGGCAGCTCAATACCTCCCCCGGGACACTTGGTGCCAGCCTCCCTGGCGGACAGTGATCCCCCAACCTGTTGCATGGATCCATGGGAGATGGAGTCCTCCACAGCCTGGTTGGGGGCTCGGATGGCCGCTAGGGGGAGCTGCATGGAGTCAGCAGCCCAGCTGGACGTATCTTCAGACCCACCAGGAAGGCAATTAGGACACAGGTGGTCAAGCGCCTGGAACGCTTCCAGGAGGGATATAAAAAGGGCCAGCCACCACCACTCGAGGAGCCAGAGTTGGGAGGAAGGAGACGAAGCTTGAGGAGGAGTGGTGGTAAAAGGGAGAAACTGGTGGTGTTGTGGTAATTGTGCTTTATGGACTGTGTATTGCCTGTGGGTCACGGGGAAGACGTGCGCCCATGGGTGAAGAAAATAAAAGTCTTGTTTGTTTATACGTGCCTCTGTGTCCATCTGTGTTGGGTTGGGTGCCAATATAGCGCCTTTGTTACACTATATATATATATATATATATATATATATATATACAGTTTATCTTTAATTGTTGTTTTACAGACCGAGTAACATATCAACAGCGACTTTATGTTTTTCTTTAAAGTCCGACCAGAAATTCAGGAGAACACACTGAAGAGGGAAGATGAAACGTCACAAATCAGAGCTCAGAAAACTCTGGCAGTCAGTAAAGAAGGCGGCTAAGTCCATGACTAACCTACACTAATGCCATTGGCTATGAACATAACAAATACTTAAATGAAAAATGTTTTGGTATTTTTGATATTTGTGACGATGCGGGTTTTTGCTCCATGCTCCCACTTCCTTTTTGGGAACTCTTGAACCCAACACCAAGCTGGACAATGAGGACCCAATGAAGCAAGGGGAAAGGAGCAAAAAGGTGCAAGTGCCTTTATTAAAAAAAACAAAACATTGTTCAAAATATAGTGCAGTGCTCCAAACGTCATTAAATAAATAATCCATTAAAAACAAGTGAAACAAAGTGGAGGTTAAAATCCAATAAATAAATCCAGTTAAAACAAGGTTAAAAACAATGGCTGGAAGCAGTCCCTTCTTTAAAAAACACGGTGCCTTCTTCTACTGGTGGCTCCCCTGCTTCTTCCATCCGGGCTCTGCACCAGGGGAGTCGCCCTACCTGCAGCTGACCTTCTCCTGTTACTGGTCTGGTGGCTTCCCAATCCCTGGCTTCTTTCTGCTCTCCGCTAGACCGAGATTTGGGTTCCAAAGCGACCAGAGCGCTCACGCTGGGGCGTCCACCTCTCAAGCCTCCTGACTCCCGCTAGCTTACACGGTGAGCCATCCTCTTTCCGGTCACTCCTGCTTCCCACTAACGCTCAGCAGGAGCGACCACTACCGACTGCCCCCGGTTGCCGACCAAACACCCCACTAGGGCTCACTTTCCAGCTGCCTCTTCTTCTCATAGCGAGCCTGTTCTCACTCGCTCTCTCACACCGGCTCCTTCTCTTCCTGCTGCCTTCTTCTCCCTTAACTTCCATTCTTTTCTCGATTTTTTCTCCCTCCTCTGCATTCGCGTTCCTACTCTATATATAATGCGGACGTGGCTCAGGTGTTCCCGGCTTCAATTACAGATGCGGACAATTCCTCACCTGTGCACTTAAGTGAGGAAACGCCCGCATCACACAGCGTCCGAGAACTGCTCCGGCCTCACTACCACACCCCCTCTATGAGCCGCGAGTGCAGCGATTATCTATTTAAAAACTGGGCTTTTCTTCTGAGCTGTGGACCCGCTATACCACAGTATCTGGTACACTGTATTAATCCTGAATATTATCAAGAAAAAATAAAGCAACACATACCAAAATTACCCAAATGTGTCCTATAAATAAAAACATATATACGGTATGCAGAAAAAAATGCTCAAAATCATAACAAGTGTGAGTGTGCAAATGTGTCCTGGCTTGCCTCTGACTTTCATCCTAAAGCAGTTAGGATCGGCTTTACCTTCCCATAACCTCAAAAACTGAAGTGACCACATTCAGAAAATGTATGGTGGATGGCGTTTAGCTATGATTTTACTTTTCAGACGTTTTTTTCATCTGTCCTTTCAGTCTTTTTTGCTGTTACAATATCCTGTGACACTCAGTTTTCATTATTATATTAGCATCATTTTGTAGAATAGCACAGAGAATTCAACGGATGCAACACTTGGAAAGAACACCGCCGAGAGAAAGGAAACTGAGCTAGATTCCTCTAACCAGGCCCAGACACGCCAGGCTCTACACATCAACATGACAGATGCAACGCGGGTACTTGTAGTTTAGCAGTTCCAGTAGCTCGCCCTGCCATTATCTTGTCATAGGTTTTACTTTTTTTTTTTTTATGTCCCAGATGAATCACAGTGTAAATCGCATTCCTAGACTCAGCTGAGGCTTTCATTTTAATCTCCAAGTATCTCTGTGTACTGGAACAGTCAGAAAAATATGAGGAGCTTAAAGCATCAAGTCAGATTTAAAGCCACAGATGATTTTTTGCTCCTTTTTTGGGGAGAAAAATGAGAACATTTCTGATGACGGCGAATAGCGCAATTGTAAATAAAGTGCTGAGAAAACTATTCTTCTGATGTTTATAAGGGTTTATGTAAGGTAAGGAAAAGAGAAATTAAGGAAGTTGCATTCACTAAACACTGTGTGGTGCCTGATAGTGTTGATTGGCAAAGTGAGGGTCCGGGTTTTGTGATTTAGTCATGTTTGCATAGGAAAACATGAAATTTGTCTTCTCAACTACATCCAATAACTTCCAAAATTAAAAACACATAGACAAAAAGGTGAAAAATTACAGAAAGGTCCTGAAACAATATCATTTTGAAAAAAAATAACAGTACTCTATCAGCTGCTTGACAATAGGTTTTCCCTAAAAGAGTTACACAGTGCAGGAGATTCAGAAAGTATTCAAAAAAGTGACGGCCGGGACACCCCTGAGATGAAAGGTCGGGGGAAGGCAACTTTTGTAGGACACTGCCTCCCCCAAGATGCTAGATGGCAGCTCCCCTGGAGTCCCCACAGGGCATCCTGGGACTTGGAGTTTGCTATCTCAGCTCTGTCAGGTGCTGTGGGTGCTGCCAGGGGCTGCTATGAAAGGACCTGGGGAGTCATGCTTCTGTTATAGCCAAGAAGTACTAGGAAGTCACAAGGACTGAATAAAGGACTGGGATTCTCCATCAGACCTGGAAAAGCTTGCCGGTCGTATGGATGGAAGAGCAGAAGCACTTCCGGGTCAAGGACTATATAAAGCATTGACGGGAACCCAGCAAGTGAGCCAGAGTTGGGAGGAGGTGGACAGCGCTTGCTGGGAGGTGTGGAGGGGAGATTTGAGTTAATTGTGATTAATATTTGTTTGTTTATTGGTGGCTGTGGTGCTTACAGGCACTATTCAAAGAAGAAGAAGCATTTAAATACTTCTGAGTGATTTTTACCTGTGTCCTGTGCGACTATCTGTTTGGTTTAAAGGGGCAACAGCGACCTCTATCCTCCACAGTGTGTTGTAGATTTATTTTAAATGGTGTGAAAGGATTTCACAAGACACAGAGAAAGGTTTGGGATCAGCCACCCATATACTTGAAATAGGCTGCCAAATCGGAGTTTGTGGTTCAGATGGTGCAGGTCTTAACAGACTTCAGTCCAACAAGAACACTTTTAAAGCCTGGCAGGGGAAGTGACGTCATCAGGGCCAGAACCGGAAGTGTCGTCATCGAGTCCAGGTTAAATTTCCTGAAGTTGGTTTGTCGATGAAAAAGAGGAAGGATCAGTGGACCCTGCCACCCTTTGGTCTGGCATGGAATTATCTCTTTGTGAGCCCTTCAGCTGCCTCTGATGCGCACATGTGTGACAATGGATATTTTTGCAATTTTGTCCAATCAGCAACCCATAATGATAAAGTGAAAACTATTTCAAGAAAGATTTACAAATTTATAAAAAATAAAACACTTACATCTCTCATTCCTAGAAGTATTCAGACCCTTTGCTGTGGCACTCCAGATTGCACTCAGGCCCATCCTGTTTGCTTGAATTCTCCTTGAGATGTGTCTACAACTTGACTGGAGTCCACCAGTGGAAAACTAATTATTTGGATATCGTTTAGAAAGTCATACATCTGTGTATATAAGGTCTGCAGTTCATACTACATGCCAGGACAAAAACTAAAGCATGAAGGCCAAGGGACTCTCTGTAGACTCCTGAGATCAAATTGTGTTGAGATGTAGATCAGGGAATGGAGATCAAACCATTGTTGAAGCTTTGAGTGTTCCCAGGAGCACAGCGGTCTCAAAAATTGTGAAATGGAAGAAGATTGGAACCACCAGGTCTCCTTCTAGATTTGGCCGTCCAGCCAAACAGAGTAACCTGTGTCAAGCATGGGTGCCAGGGGGCTCCCCAATCAGCTCAGCCGAGGTAAGCAGTTCCACTCCTGGGCAAGAGGGGACATTGTCTCTAACAGGCACCTCTCTTTCTATCACAGCCTAGAAAACACCCCCAGTAAGGGCAGCCAAGCCCGACAGCAAGGACAGAAGAAAGCGCCGCCCCTTCCAGACCTAAGGACATAAAGTCCGGAATCCAGGGAAGGTGGTGTCATTTTGAGAGGACCACGAAGGAGAAGGGCATGGGGACAAGTGACTACCTGCTACATAAGCCATTTAGTTACAAATGTTTCAGTTCTTTTAAAGCCTGTGTTCACTTTTTGGAACTGTTAACATTTTAAAAAGTAAATGGGGTTTACCATGGTGGTACCCCAAATTTTTGATGTTGTGTCACCTGCTTTATGGACGCCAGACACTCTGGACAAGAAGGGTCTTGATCAGAGAGACGACTCAGAACCCTGTAGTCACTCCACCAGAACCTCAGAAGTTTTCTGCTGAGACGGTAGAATGTCTTGGACAGACGACCATCTCAGTAGCATGCCATCAATCAGATGTTTACGATAGAGAGGATAGAAGGAACAAACTCTTGAGTAAAAGGTTGTAAAAGAAAACACAACAAAGCATAAAGGGTTGGGGTTTTCCAGCCCCGTATACTGTAAACAGAATGAGTTTTTGTCAGAGTATTATTCATAATATACATCAGACATCAACATGGTGGAATGGGGGAGCCTTTATGGAGAGAGACCGGAAATGAGTAGTGAAGGCTGCTGGGAAGGAACCAAGATGGATGCTGGGATGTTGACGTCATCAGGGGTCGACAGGGGGAAGGTGGAGGTGGTACTGCGTGGCTAGTTAATTGAGCTGGATTCATGGCAGTGGTGTTTCCTTCTTTCTGCTGGAACAAAGAGAGAGAGGTTAGTATCTCGCCATTCCCTTCTGGCATGCGGTTTTACGTAACAGCTTGGGTCCTTCTGCGGCTCCCTAAGCGCACGTGCGTGACAAGGTATACACTGGCATTGAATGGACTCTGAGAGAGTGAGGAGAAATATTCTCTGGTCTGATAAGACAAAAATCTAACTTTTTGTGCAGATCTTCAAGCACTATGTCTGGTAAAAACCAGGCACTGCTTATCATTTGCCCAATACCATCACTACAGTGAAGTATTGTGGTGCCAACATCATGCAGTGGGAGTGCAGCTCAGCAATAGGGACAGGGAGACTGTTTAGAATTAAGGAGAGGATGAATGTAGCCAAATACTGAGTGGTCCTTGAAGAAAACCTGATCCAGACTACACACAACCTCAGAATGGGGTGACGGTTCACCTTTCAGCATGATGATGACTTGAAGCAACACTGATTACTGTCTGATTGAATTAAATCTACAACACAATAAAGTGTGCAGAAAGAGAAAGGGGTCTGAATACTTTTTGAATCCACCATATATATGTTTTACTGTTGGAACACATGCAGGTTAAGTGATCTGCACGGTGTCACACAGTGGGTCACAGGTGAGTATTTGAACCAGCAGTTTTGTTTTAACCTGGTCCAATCTCATCCTACCACACTCCTTAATAACATGAAACAGAAAAGCAAAACCTCAGAGTATCAGCGAATCCCACGGGCACTGAGAGATGATATACAGTACAATTGAGGGAACTGTCTGGTGACAATTTATTGCATCCATAATCAAATGGTCAACATAGTTTTACAATTGATAGCCTGAGGACTTAATGATGCAGATGAACGATACTAGAGGGAGGAGAGTCAATGTGATATCATCGGATTTCTGGTCTATCTGATATCATCAGGCTTCTGGTCAATCTGATATCATCTGGCTTGTAGTCACCGTGCTGGGGTGATAGTGAGCAAGGAAATGGCCATATTTGAGAGTGTGGGGAGACTGTCTGTGTAACTCAGGATAAAAATGAGAGGCTGTTAGAGGGCAGCTGGGTCCCACTTTTCTTTCCGTCTTTGTAGCAACTTTTGGCAATGAATGTATGGCTTTGGTTTTAACTTTTACTCTCCTGTGTTGGTTTAGAAATCTGAATCTGAGGAGTATAAATAAACTGAAGTGTGTTATTAAACTATGATAAAAATTATCTGTGACACTTTTTGGCCCCATTTGTATCTGTCACTATACGTTTTGTGTAGGTAGTGCCAGGATTCAAATTACATTTTGTTCATTTTTGATGTCTTTGTTTGTGTTAACATTGTTGATTGTTTAGCTTATTTATGTCTAAGCATCTTTTGATTTTTGCCATGTGTTTTGTGGGTGGTCCCCCGAAGAGGTTGGATCACCTGCCCATGACCATAAAGGAACTGCCCTTAGCCCTATAAAGGCAGATGAAAACCCACAGACCCTTACAGTTCATTGTGAATGTGCTCGTGAAGATAGTATGTTCTCCCGTGTCTATTGCATTTTTTTTGATTGATTTAACTCTCTGGATTTTTGCTGTCTTTTTGATTTGGGAATTTGTTCTGGGCCTGTATTTGCTTGGGATGGCCTTCTTTATGTGTTGTTTGTGCTCTTTGGAGCTTCTTGTTAAACAGAGGTATTTAAAAAAATCTTTTTATTGATAAAAGATTCTTTGTTGCCGTTTGTGCGACTAACTGGATTTTGACAGCTTTACCTCCTATAGTGGGCATATTCTGAATTTTCAGGACTCTATTGTGCTTTGGAAGTCTCTAGTTCATAACATTTAGATGTCTATAGAAAGTATGGGGCTCCTTTTAAGTATGTACCAGTGGGCGGAGTCAAGTCTTGGAGCAATTGCCCAGTTTGGGTCTGCAGTATTGGAACTAAGGGAGAAGCAGACAACTATGTGACTGTTCTGCATTTAGTCATCACCTCTCTGATGTTACCATTGTTTTAGCTTCCTGTATAGGAAGACAAATGATTACTCTCAATAATGAATATTTATTATAAATATTTATTATTTATTGATATTTACTATTTATTATATATTTTTATTAATATGTGGGTAGCACACCGGTGCAGTGGTAGCACTGGTGCCTCACAGTAAGGAAAGCAGGGTTTGGGTCCTGGGTCTGGAGTTTGCATGTTCTCCCTGTGTCTGCATGGCTTTCTTCCAGGTGATCCAGTTTTCTCCCTCTGTCCAAAGACATGGAGGTCAGGTGGATTGGCGAAGCTGAATTGGCTCGTGTGTGTGTTCACCCTGTGTTGGACTGGCGCCCTGTCTAAGATTTGTTCTTGCCTTGAGCACTATGCTAAGTGGGACAGGCTCCAGTTCAAGCGTACCTGGTCTGGATTAAGCAAGTTAGAAAATGACATGACATAACATAAACATGGATATGTATTGTTTTGACGATTCTTCTTGTTACAAAACAACATTTCCCTTCAGGATAAGAAACAAGTTTCCACTCTACTCAAGTCTCATCCTTTTCTACATCTGGCCCACATCTTGACAGACTTGTTCTGATGGTGTCATTTTCAGTTTCATTTTATTCTTATTGCAAGCTGTATGAGGTGGGGCGGTTTTGGTGCTTTAACCTTTTCAAATGACAGATTTAAGGTAAAAGACAGAAGCCTGAAAACCTGATGAGAGATGTGTATTCTGGGAAAGCTGAAAGGCAAAGCAGGACCTTAGAATATCTTGTATAGCCAGTCTGTTTGCAACTTATTGTAGCTTTTCATTCTCACGGAGACTGACTTTGACCTTGTGCAATAATTTCCTTATGTTTTGAGAAACTGTAAAAGCATTAGCTGCTTGGCTAGTGAAGGATCACCATTTTGCTCACTTTGGGCGAGAAGTGGGGAAAGAGTGGCTGCCTTTGATTAGAAATTTTTCCAAGAAGAGTTCAATGTTTAGGTTACTTCAGTTGGTTCTATGAGGCAAGAACGGTTCATCTGCTGTCTTTGTGACACTTTGAGAGGATCCATGGATGATGAAATGGAGCTTGTTACCTGCTTAGTTGCTGGACAATTTCTAAGAAACTTTGTTCATGGCATGAACCTTTTCTCTTCAGTTTTTGACTAATATACTGTATATATATATCTAAATGTAAACTTCAACGTCTGTCTGTCTCTCTGTATGTCTGTCCGCTTTTCATGAGAGAACTACTTAACAGATTTAGATCAGGTTTGTTTCTCTAATTTGCTTGAACATCCCAGTTAATTTTACAACTTCTCTCATTACGCTGTATACTCTCATGTATCACAGTTCACTTGTGGTACTGATTTATTTGTGAATCCGAAAGACACGCAGTGGGCCAAGATGGGAGGGTGGGGCCGTCCTCACTCATGTGCCAGCCTTGGGGCATTTCTTGCCTCCACTTAGCAAATGAATGAGAGAACTACTTAATGGATTTAGATTGGGTTTTTTCTATAATTTGCTTGAACATTCTGTTTTGATTTTTCGACTTCTGTCATCACACTAAGTATCATAGTTCGCTTGTGATACCGATTTATTTGTGCGAATCTGAGAGAGACACAGCAGGCCGAGGGGAGGGGGACAGGGCTCTTCTCAATTACATGCCAGCCTTTGGGCCTGTACCTTACCTCCACTTAGCTAGTAAATGAGAGAACTACTTAACGGATTTAAATTGGGTTATTTTCTATAATTTGCTTGAACATTCCAGTTAATATTGCAACTTCTCTCATTATGCTATGTATCATAGTTCACTTGCGGTACTGATTTATTTGTGTATCCGAAAGACACGCAGTGAGCCAGCCGGGGGTTGTGGGTCGGGGTGTTGTGTATGGAGCCCACCTCACTCATGTGCCAGCCTTGGGGCATTTCTTGCCTCCACTTAGCAAATGAACAACAGAACTACTTAACGGATTTAGATTGGGGTTTTTCTATAATTTGCTTGAACCTTCTGTTTTGATTTTGCGACTTCTCTCACCACGCTAAGTATCATAGTTCACTTGTGGTATCAATTTATTTGCATGAATCTGACAGTGTGGAATGGGCGACCCGGACTCAGACAGGCAGACATGTTACAAGCCATCACCACACGTTTATTTACAATAATACTATTTACAAGTCAATAAGTGCACCTTACTCCAATTCCCCACAGTAACAAAGTCCAGGCTTCCTTCAGCCTCCTCTCTTCTCTTCCACACAGTATACAATGGGCCTCTCTTCGCCCACCTCCTTCTCTGACCTTGTCCGCCTCCTCACCCGACTCCAGCCTTGATTGTCGGGAGGCGGACCTTTAAATAGGCAGCTGATTGCTGACCACACCCGGCCACCTGTGACAATACTCCCCCCCAAGCTGAGACCCCTAAAAGCCAGCGGCCAATCCGAGGAGGACAGATTTCTCTCGGTGGTAGGCCGCCACCTTCCAGTCTAGGGTCCAGTCCTAAAAAATAAACAGAAAAACAGGGGGCGGAGACGTTGCCCTGTTGCGGCCAACGCTCTCCGCTCCGACCGGCACTCCAATGCTCCTTTCTTTGGCCTCACCATCCGAAACCTGCGATTTCCTCGCCACAGGTCCGCCAACTGGAGCACACTCACATTTCGCCTCCCAGCCTGCGGTTTTTCCCTCTGCTTCGGCAGAGGGCGGCCCTTCGTGGGACGTGTGCACCCAGCAACACGTCCTCTCCTATTGGAGGAATCAGTTTTCTTCCTCCGACTCCTCCTCTTACTGTGGGACGCCGTAACGGTTCGGATCTGCCTATAAGAAAAGGACAGACCCTGCCCCGCCGGTGTCCATAGCGTTACGGGGGCGGTCCTACTCACCGTCCCCGCTGTGCTCCTCTGGTCAGAAGTTCCAGTACGGCGCCATTCCTCTCTCGCCAGCGGCGCTTGCTTTGGCGCAGCAGCCGTCCCCTCTGATCCCTGCGTCTCCGCCAGGAGGGCACCTCGCTCAGCCGGCAGCGATCGCACAAGTTGTAGGCCTTCCTGCAGCTCTTGCAGAATCGCTGCCAAGGAGAGAGAAACATCTGACGGCGAGCTTACCTGACACACAACGCCACTCACTGTCTGCTTCCTTTGGGCCCCTTCCTCCGGACCAATCGGGTTTCTAGCTGGCACGGGATGGACATTCCCTGGTCCCGCCTCCATCCAATCTCTGGCGGGGACACAGGACACGCTATCCAACCCCGTGCCTGTCACAAGGAGGGACTTTCGGTTGGCGACCATCTCGTCTTCCGTACACACACGGAGACGAAGCTTCAGGCAGCTCCGCGGCTGCTGCGTCTGCCTGAGTTGCAGCCTCTCCATCCCGGCAGCTCCTCTTGCTGCCGCCGCGTCTTCGAGCTGCCCCTGAAACACACAGTCCTTTGGTAGACCGCTAACGGTCCGGGTTAAACAATCTTCACACGGGGTTGGGTGCATGCCACCCCTGCGGCACGTGTGTGAGGTTACCTGCTGTGCCGGGCCGTCCACAGACAATTTATTAAATGCAGGTCCCTGCCTTGAACCAGGCAGAGCATCCTGCCAACTACGCCACTGTGGAATGGGCAATCCGGACACAGACAGGCAGACACGTTACAAGCCATCACCACACGTTTATTTACAATAATACTATTTACAAGTCAATAAGTGCACCTTACTCCAATTCCCCACAGTCCCAAAGTCCAGGCTTCCTTCAGCCTGCTCTCTTCTCTTCCACACACTATACAATGGGCCTCTCTTCACCCACCTCCTTCTCCGACCTTGTCCGCCTTCTCACCCGACTCCAGCCTTGATTGTCGGGAGGCGGACCTTTAAATAGGCAGCTGATTGCCGACCACACCCAGCCACCTGTGACAACAGAGACGCAGCAGGCCGACGGGAGAGGGACAGGGCTCTCCTCAATCACACGCCAGCCTTGGGGCCTGTACCATACCTCCACGTAGCTAGCAAACGAGAGAACTACTTAACAGATTTAAATTGTTTTTTTTTCTATAATTTGCTTGAATATTCCAGTTAATTTTGTGACTTCTCTCATTACGCTATGTATCATAGTTCACTTGCGGTACCGATTTGTTTGCACAAATCTGAGAGACACGCAGCAGACAGAGGGAAAGGGGACAGGGCTCTCCTCACTCACGTGCCAGCCTCGGGCACTCCTTACCTCCACTTAGCCAGCAAACAAGAGAACTACTTAACAGATTTAGATCGTTTTCTTTTTCTATAATTTGCTTGAACATTCTGTTTTAATTTTGCAACTTCTCTCACCATGCTAAGTATCATAGTTTGCTTTCAGGAGCGATATATTTGCGCTAATCCGAGACAGAGGCTGCGGGCTGAGGGGAGGGGGAAGCTTGACGCTGGGCAGGGCCCTCCTCACTGTCCTGTTTCATTTCTACACGGGCGGAGCTGCGGGGAATGGCTAGTAATCTATAATCCAGTGGTTCTCAACCTTTTCTATGTTCCGCATCCCTAGAAAATGTTTGACTTATATCCGCACCCCCTACAAAACTACTATTACATTTGAAGATGAAGAAGTCAAATTTCTAATTTTTGAACAACACATTAACCATATATACAGTACTGTAGCTGAACATACTGAACTGAAAAAATTGGTGGGTTGGGGTATCCCATGAAGCATCAAGTGCCATGAAGAAGTGACACACAATCAATAATCAATGGGCTTGAGGTATTGGAGACCCCCGTGAAGGGGGGGTACTGACATGCAATGAAACACAGTCAATAAGCTTTGTCCCCCAATAACACTTGCACTACAGTTCAAAAACAGATGTGCCGCATTACTGCCAGGACCACCAACACTAGAAATGGGCTGAGTGTAAGCAGAAGGTGTTGCATCCAATTCAGTCCCCCTTGAAGGCAAAAATGCCAATTGAGCCTCAAAATCTGTGACATTTTGCAATCATTGCTTGCACAGAAATGAACAGTAGACCTCACCCTTCTCTACGGATCATTGCAAGGTTCAAATTCCATTCTCTTAAAAAAGTTCTCTGCCTTTATGAATGTTCCACAGGCAGCAAGGAACCCTCAAGGACACAATTGTGCTTGTAATGCTTGACTCTTTTCATATCACAGAGCAGGAGGACTAACTTATAAATGACCTACATATGGTGGGACACTGCAAGACACCAATTACACTATAAAGTCGGACAACGCACCTCACTCGATTTTGGTGAATCCCCTGAAATGCCATCTCGCACATCCTGGGGAACTCCTGCTATAATCTTAGGAACTGAGCCATCTGGGACTGAATGAAGACTACATGAAGCCACTCAAGTTGTATAATTGTTTGTATCGCTTATATTTAATGCTATTTCATGTATAAATATACTTTTTAAGTTTTTAAGGAAACACTTGAACTTACTGTTGCTATTTGATTGTTGATTATTAGCATTACAGAGTGGTGATTGCCATTCTTTGTCTAGCTGCAGTCCCTTAAGGGAACAAGGAAAACTTTGTAAAGTCATCTATTGGTGGTAAACTGGTTTGAAGTAAAGGAATGAAAATCAAAGAAAGTCCCAGTCAGGGAGCAGCCTGCCGTTAGAGGTCCAGAGGATTGAATACGTGGGGCACAATAAGAACAGGGAGACAGGCAGGAGGCTACAGGTAACAGTTTCACAGCTGGTGTTGACATTAAGAAAAGAACCTAAGAGGTTCCTTATGTGTTTGGTGCACATAACAGATGGTCTGATAACATGATAAAACACAAGTACAAAAGGATTTTGCAGTAATTGCAAATATCGTAAGAATGGAAGTTAGAAATGTAACACAAATACTAAACATAACCTTGAAAATAAACAATCATTGAACCAAGTATCAGAATTCTTACATTCAGTATATTGCAAGAGAAACAACAGGCAATCGTAAAGAGTTGGGACACCCGCAGGCAAACTCCATATAACTGAAAACAAAATGCAGATTTGAAAGGAAAAGAAACTTCTTTGTAGATGTGAGTCTCAAAAATGACTGCTCCAAAATGGCAGAACCTCCGGTGATAAGGACTTCTGGGAGGAAAATGCAGGAACCAACACCAGAAGTGATGCCAAATGATGTAAAGCTGTTCTGGTCTGCAGAGGGAGAAAGAGATAAGGTGTTAGTAAACAGCACCATCCTGTGTCCCGAGCCTTTACGCTGTCCTCAGTGCGCATGGGTGTGACAATATTTACATACTGTATATCTTTGTCTTCGTCTTTCAGCTGCTCCTGTTAGGGGATGCCACAGCAGATCATCTTGTTCCATATCTTCCTGTACGCTACACCTGCATGTCCTCTCTCACCACATCCATAAACAGAGTGGATATAAGACTCAATTGCAAATGTCCCAGGTCAGTTGAATTGCAAAAAGAATCTTTCCATAGACAGATGGCAATACATTTATATGGAGAGTAGACATGTGAGCAGAGGTCCATCATAACTGACAGTGAGAAGAGAACGCAAATGGAAAAGATTCAGTAAAGACAAATCAAAATAGTTGTGTTAGATGATTTACATGATCTATTTTATCAATTTTAAAGAGAATTATCAGAATATCAACTGTTTGTATATTTACAGTATATCATTTAATACTGTGTATTTAACGGACATTTTTATGTTAGATGATGTATGTGATCTGTGTTATTCACTGTAAGAAGATGGATGGAAATCACACAGATTCACTCAGAAGATAAAAAAAATCACTTTAGAACTCTAAGGAAAAATGCCTCAGGCCTTGTAACTAAAATGGGGAGAAAGGAAGTGCAGGGTTTAAAAATAGCAGTCATTTTCAATAATTTATTTAGCTACACTCTAATATATTAGCAATATGCCTGCATTTAGAAAAGTCACAAAAGCCTAGAAACGGACGTGGACTTTAAAATGACAGGAGTCTGTCAATGCAAATCCATCAAGACCAACAGATGGGATTTTGTTTAAAGAAAATCTGAAATTTTGAGAATAAAATGATAAGGAAGCTGATGACTGTAATTACAGTTGATTTTGCAGAAGGATTGCTGAAAGGTTGCAGTAATGCCTCAAATCAGGAACATAAAGGACCAAAGCAAGACCTTTATTGGTAAAGCCGCAAATCGGAAGCTTTACTCAGCGTCAAACCAGAGTAGACTTTATTATAGGGGAAGGTTTCTTTTATATCATTTTGGCATTCATGTACTTTATGATGCAAAGCAAAACAATATAATTGAATTGATTTGTATAATGTCTTTGCCATTTTAATGGCTGTGTATGCACACAGAGCTCAACAATTTCTTACAAATAAAGTTACTCTTTGATCACTGTTTAAACTTGTGTCAGTAAATTAGAAGTGACATCTAATGTTAATATTCAATTTTCATAGGATATGAAATGCTTCAATCTGACATTTCCCATTGGTGCAGTACAAATGGCTTCATAACCATTACCTTGACATTTACCTTCTCACAGGCCCTGAACAGACCTAAGAGCTCTTTGCAGTCCATTATACAGAACAGTCTATAGGCATACTCTCTTGTGAATTCTGTGTCAGCCAGCTGCTGCATTTCTGGTGCTGATATCAAAAAGGACCAGCTATGGTGTTTTTAACCCAATCACTTGAAGAAGCGTCCAGACTTACAGTAAACGTCATAAGTCCCATTATTAAAATACTGTGCCAGATGTCAGGCGCTAAAAAGGAGAAGGGTTTCAAATTATATGTTTCAAGCTACATCCATAATTACAATGGTAAGATCTGGACATATCAAAAACCTGTGTCTACTATGAACTTACAGGAGACAAATATGTAATTACATTAGGCTTCTTTAAGAAAACAGAATTTCAATAATTAGTCGTGAAACTTTATTCAGGGACGGGTGAATATGTTTGTAAACTTAATACATAATAACATGAGTCTGCTAGACATCTTACCTCTTAAAAAAGCAATTGTCTCTGTCTGAGCCAGCAAAACAATGAATCCCAAACCACTGCTTCATTATAAAGGTCTCAGTTCTTTTCCTCAGCTAGAGAAACTCCTCTCTAAGAGACGTATTTCCATCAGGCGCTAGGTTGACACCTGCTCGATCCTCCTCCTTCCCTGGTGTGTCATTCTCCATCGGTCGCTTTCTCCTTTCCCAAATCCCCAATCCTGCACGTGGAATGGAGAAATTGTTCTACTCAAACAATGCAGGAACCGATCACTTCTTCAAAAGTCGCCTCCCTATCTGAGACCCTGGCTCACGAAAATCCTCCTTTTTAAAATGCCAGCTAAAAACTCAGGAATGGGGACTAACCGTAAAGCTCTCTCTCTGGATAGCGATGGTCTGTTTTGTGCATCAGAAGTAACTGTATGAAAACTAAGTACCTTCCAATACGTTCTGTAAAAGTACACAACAAGGTTCAGCTGTAGAGCTATCCGTATGTTGAAACTTAAACTTGTTTTTCTCTGACATTCTCGCCACCAAGCAAAAATCACAACTGCAGTATAGACAATGGAGGTGACTGAGTTGGATGAGATTTCATCAGAAGTACGTCAGCACTGCTGTGTGCATATAGCCCTATTGAGAAAAATATGAAACTACAGCCATGCTGTTGAGGTCAAGCCACCCCAATAAACCTAGCCAACTAACAAGCGTGCCACTTGTCAGAGAAACTATTGCAATGCCAGCTGGGACTCTGACTGACCTGAAGTTGATTTTCACAATACTAAGACATTGTATAAAATGACCTTTCTGGATAAGTGGCTAGGAAGAAGTCCTGGCTGAAGAAAACACCAGCAAAACTTAAAAATACTGCAAAGATGTGGCAAAATGTTTTCTGGTCTGATGAGACTAAAGTGAGTGTTTTTGGTTCACATATGTAACACTGTCTGTGGTGGGCTGACGCCCTGCCTGGGGTTTGTTTCTTGACTTGCGCCCAGTGTTGGCTGGGATTGGCTCCAGCAGACCCCCGTGACCCTGTAGTTAGGATATAGCGGGTTGGATAATGGATGGATATGTAACACTGCACATCATCTGGATGACACCATTTCTGGTATAAAATGTGGTGGCTGCATCATATTGTGGAGAGCAAGAATTGGTAATATGGTCTTAAGGGAAGATTAACTCTTTGAGGGCTGAATATTTTTTTCCAAAAACTTCAGTTTTCTTAAAAGCACACAAAACAATGGTTTCACACATAAGCAAACATAAAATGTCTGTTGCTGCATGCTGCAGCTGCTGTTGCCACCTATTTATTGTTTTCAGGTTGCTGCGCAGGGGCAACTCAATGGCCAGCAGGAATGCGCAGCCAGCCGGCTACCTGCTGTCTTCGTGTGGTAGGTGGGAGGGTGGCGGCAGTTGTAGTGTGACGCAATCTGGTTTATACCTCTTGTCATTGTAAGTGGCGGTCCTCCCAGGCAAACGTTGCCGTAAGCGCATCAGTTACACAAACGTGTTCAGCACCTCGATCAGCCGGGGACCGTTCAGCTGATGCCAGTACCTCACTTTCATTTTCGATCTTCATCTCCAGATCACTTGCATCAAAATTAGAGTCTGACAAGTCCCATTCAGCAATAATACGGAAAACGCAGTATTTTCTTTTGTACATTCGTTTTGATCTCTCTCCAGATGTCGATGCCATCTTAGAGGTTGTTTGCTCTTCGCTACTCATGCACATGCAGGGAACTGAGGCCAAAGCAACAAAGCTATTTTGCCTTCTAGCAAAGAGAGTTAAAATAAAATGGAACGACGGATTTTGTCACCGTTTACAGCTGATTACCATCCTCTATCCCTGAATTTTGTCAAAAATCGACATCCGCCCTGAAAGACTTAATGCTGTAGACAGATCCTAGAGGAAAACCTGATCACTTCTCCCAGAAAGCTTTAACTGGGAGTTTATCTTTCAATGGGACAATGAGACAAAGCACACTGCCACAGCAACAACAGAGTGGCTTATAATGAGTCCTGGCCTGAGCCCCATCAAACAACTGGGGTGAGACCTAAAAATTGCTGTCCTGCTAATCTGGCACAACTTGAGCAAGTGTGCAGGGAGAAATGAGGAATCATCCTCTTAATACATTAATAGAGACTTGGCCACAAAAGATGACTTGCTGTAAGCCCTGTGAGAGGCGCTTCAACCAAGTATTGTACAGAGAGGGATGAATACTTACAAACTGTTGCCACTTTTGAATTATTGGAATTAATTTTTTTTTAAGGTTTTTTTTTTTTTTTTTTTGGGAGGTTGAGAGAAAAAAGGATGTTTAATTTACATGCACATTTAATAATTTATGTGAAAAAATGTTTGGTGGTCAAAGACTTTTTCAAAGAGTTGTATATTATAGAGAAGGAGCAGGCAGAAACAGCAGCATCATTGGCCAACTTATTGCGTGAGTTTGAGATGGGATTGTTATTGTTGTAAGTTACAGTAATTCAAGAGATTCTGTAAAAGCTAAATTTATTCTTGGGACACATACAATATTATCTATCTATCAATCTGTCTATGGAGCAGAAAAAAGATGCAACCTGGGAGGACCCTTATATTATTCTTCCAGGAAAACTAGAAGACAGGTGACCCAGAAGGTGCCATAAATGTTCACCCTCTTTTAGGCTGACTTCTGTCTGCCTAGTGTTTGTGGTAGAAATCAAACTCATCGATTAAAGAAAGAAATTTATCATCTACTAGGACAAGTTTGATAAAACATCTTTGAGTCAGAAACCAGGCAGGAGAAAGCTTATCCATTGCATTTTTAATTTACTTCTCAGTCAGTGCTGAAGAGGGAGCATTCTTGACGGGAGTCAGTTACAGAATGATCAGAATGGTCAAAAAATAGGGGCAGAGGTCTATTTTATAAACAACTGAATTTAAATAACAGTACTGATTAATGTATACATTTACTCTGATTGGTTTATTGGCCTATACCCAAATGATCTATTTAAAATAAAAGTCTACTTTATCATACTTTTGCTCTTCCTACGCTTTTAGGTTTAGCCAACTCCCTTGGAATTTCTGTGTCTGTGACAACTGTCCAGTCTTGTAATTTACAGGACATCTGCTGATCTCCTAGTCATCTTTTAGTATATTTGGCGTATTACATCCATGTTCGAATGGTACATCTTTATCTTTGTTGTTCACTTGACCTTTATCTGGTTTCCTGATATACCTTGACAGGTTTCTGATATTTATTAACCCTTTATGCTATTTCTTGAGATTAGAAATGAGGACATTAGTGGGTCAACTCAAGTTGGACGGTTGGGCGACAAAGTCAGAGAGGCGAGATTGCATTGGTTTGGACACATGCAGAGGAGAGATGTTGAGTATATTGGGAGAAGGATGCCTTGATAGAGCTGCCAGGTAAAAGGAAAAGAGGAAAGCCTAAGCGAAGGTTTATGGATGTGGTGAGAGAGGACATGCAGGTGATGGGTGTAACAGAACAAGATGCAGAGGACAGAAAGATATAGAAGAAGATGTTCCACTGTGGCAACCCCAAACGGGAGCAGCCGAAAGAAGAAGAAGAAGCTATTTCTTAAGATGAATGCTATGTTACCCTAAAATTATTTTCTCACATTATACACAGCATTAATGTTTGTGACACACCATCTATTGGAATGTATTTTGTAAGGGATTGTCACACGTTCGTGATGGAGGATCTCCTCACATGCATGTTCACGGTACTGTGTGCAATAACCTGCCAGGACCAGATGGGGCACTGTCACAAACATTGTCTTCTCCTTTGAGAAACTGCCCAGTGAGGGCTCTTAGCTCCACCCACAAGTATAAAGAGGTGTCTTTTTGGCAACAGTGCCCCACCAGCACCGGAATGATTGAGTCTCCACATGTCAAAACAAGAGTGGGAAATACGCAGCATTAAATGACAAAAACTGCATTGGTAAAAGTATCATCAACTCTCTATTAAGGAGCTAAATCACTCAGGGTCCTGTAGGAGTCTTAATCCGAACTTGTTTTCTTGATAAAACTGCATTGTTCTGCCATAGGGGATTGTTAGCATTCAATCTCTTCTGAGAGGTAGACAATAACTTCACATTTCACAAGAGAATGTTAAGAGTAGCCATTATTTCAGAGTAAAAATACACATATGAGACAGAATGCAGTAGAGATTTAATAGGCAAAATTGTGACAATGGAGGGATGAATTAGAGCATCTGTACAGCAAAAATCCACCCCTTTTTCAGTTATTCTATTCTATAACCGAATAGAATAATAAACAGTTAAAAAACAAAAGTTCATGGCCTGAGGTGAACCCAGGGAAAGTATGGGACAAAAAAACATGCATCACTGCCACCCCCTCTCACCACACCACGCTTAAATGCAGTAAAATTCAGACACAAGTTTCTCATACCAAAGGAGATTAAATATATAAGAGTCTCAACGAAACAGATAGCAGATTACAAAGCCATTAGTAATGAGAACTCAGCTGTGCTAACACTGCTAACACATAAAAACTGAGAGTAGATGAAAAAGTCAAATAGGGCAGGTACCAGTCGAGAGGAAGGTATTGATTGCTTCCAAACCCAACTTCAGATCTGAGATGAGGCATCTGTTAGGCAGACTTTGGCACTAGAGAAAATGAAATGATTGAATGCTGACATCTCTGGCTTTCTTGAGGAGGCCCAGACCCCTCATGGACCCCGTGATCATCAGAGGTGACTGTGTGCAGATGGTGCAGACCTATAAATACCTGGGAGTGCAGCTGGATGATAAATTAGACTGGCCTGCCAATACTGATGCTCTGTGTATGAAAGGACAGAGCCGGTTATACTTCCTTAGAAGGCTGGCGTCCTTCAACATCTGCAAGAAGATGCTGCAGATGTTCTATCAGATGGTTGTGGCGAGCGCCCTCTTCTACGCGGTGGTGTGCTGAGGAGGCAGCATTAAGAAGAAAGACGCCTCATGCCTGGGCAAACTGGTGAGGAATGCAGGCTCTATTGTTGGCATGCAGCTGGACAGTTTCACATCTGTGGCAGAGCGACGGGCGCTCAGCAGGCTCCTATCAATTATGGAAAATCCACTGCATCCACTAAACAGTGTCATCTCTAGACAGAGGAGCAGCTTCAGCGACAGACTGAGAAGATCGTTCCTCCCCCAAACTATGCGACTCTTCAGTTCCACCCGGGGGGGTAAACATTAACATTACAGTATATAAAGTTATTGTCTGTTTTTACCTGCATTATTATCAATCTTTAATTTAATATTGTTTTTTGTATCAGTAAGGTGCTGGAGTATGTGAATTTCCCCTTGGGATTAATAAAGTATCTATCTATCTATCTATCTATCTATCTATCTATCTATCTATCTATCTATCTATCTATCTATCTATCTATCTATCTATCTATCTATCTATCTATCTATCTATCTATCTATCTATCTATCTATCTATCTATCTATCTATCTATCTATCTATCTATCTATCTAACATTGTTTTATGAGCCTATGTAGTCAGAGCAGGGCCGTCTTAACGCATGGGCATGCTGGGCAGTTGCCCAGGGGCCCCACAAGCATAGTCTATGTATGTTGTTGATTAATCTTTGCTGTACAGCATGTTTTTTAATGTTTAAACACTGATTTTATTGGAAGTACCAATACAATAAATATATGTTTAATTTTATCGACCATTTACATTTTTATTTCTGTGAGTGATTGTGTAGGTAGGGGCCCCAGTGCACTGCTTTGCCCGGGGGCCAATAATGCTGTTAAGGTGGCCCTGAGTCAGAGCACTATAATGAGTGAAGAAGTGGATCTTGCAGCCTTTGGCAGAACTGGATTTGGCCTTCTTTCCAGTCAGAGAACTTCAATAACTTTATAATCATTGGAGAGGATGATTAGCATCAGCCTTTTCAATATAAATATGATTGGCCATAATGATCTTGGGCTTGAAACAAAATGGAGACACAGGATTCAAAGTGACCATTGCATCTCGAGAAATTGCAGCATTTTTCAGGATTTGATGTATGCCCAGTATTCTAAGACTGTCACTTCTGGCTCTGTCTTCTTATTCTTTTAATTTAAACCACAAAGCTTCCATTTTGAAGTGGAAGGAATCTGAATTATGTCATTCAGTTGGTTCAAAAAGCAGTCAAAGGAATTGTAAACTTTAAAGCATTGCTGTTGGCCTTTTAATCCAAAAGCTTCATTTAACATGGTTGAAAGTGTGTCATTTTGCTCCTTGAGAAAGTTTTTAAGCTCTGTAATTAGCAAGGATGACTATTCAGGATTAACTTCCATGGCGCTATCATGCTTGGCCTTAAGTGACTTCTCTGGGCTAGCAGTCACTGATTCGGAAAGAGTTGTTCTTGCCAAAGGCATCATCTTGAGCAGATAAGGTAACATCCTGTTTAGTTCTGATAGTAGCAGTAGCAGGGATGGAAATTTTGAGTGGCAGAAGCTAAAGACTAAGGGCTGTGGCTATTCCTGAGAATTACAATTACTGTTTTTCTCTGTGGAGTTTGCTCACTTTATGATATTTTAACAACGGCAATTAATGACTAGCAGACTAGACACAGCAACAAATGACACTGAATGCTGAAAGGCTGCAGCTACTTCAGTGTCGGGAACCCATTACTGTGATGATGGCTTAAATAACCAGAACACCTTGAAGAGTAGAATGAAAATCATAAAGTAGATAATAATGAAAATCTCAAGCAAGCAAGGTGTCCTCACTATGCTGTACTTGTGCTGTGGCTTGCTCACCTTGTCACATATGTATTCATGTGCCTTCTCAACTTATTTGGGGCATGGTGTCTCCAAAACAGACCCAAAAAAGCCCAAGAAAGTACAAAAGTCCATTCCTTTGAGTGTGAAACTAAAAGTGAGAAAGTCTGGGTAAAGTTTAAGGAAAAGCACTGACTTATTAGGATTTGTTTTGACAACTAACATTATTATTAAATTAATCCTGCCAAATTTCATGTACTTCTGTGTTATTTGAACAAAAATGGGCAGCCATTATTAATGCCAAGGAATACATACAGTATATTTATATCTACAGTAAATTGTTTGTTAATATGTGTTCCCATTACAAAGATACACTTTAAGAGGAGGATTTCAGGATTTGATTATTTACTTGTTACAGTGGGTACAGCCTGCACACCTCTCATGTTAGCACTTGCCTCTTTGAATTAAGATGTAATCATTAGAACATTAGAAATGCTGTGATGAGACCAGGGGCCTCATGTATAACGCCGTGCGTAGAACTCACACTATAACATGGCGTAAGCACAAAAGCGGGATTGTGCGTACGCACAGAAAAATCCAGATGCAGGAATCTGTGCGCACGCAAAATTTCACGTTCTTCCACTACATAAATCCCGATTTGCGTGAAAAGTAACGCACGTGCACGTGCCTTCTGTCCCGCCCCAACTCCTCCCAGAATTACGCCTCTTTGAATATGCAAATCAATATAAATAGCCTTCTGTGAAAAGACAATGGGAAAAGCACGGGAGAAAATATAAGAATTTCAGCGAATACCAAGTGGAGGCAAAGGAAAAACGTACTACTTGTTGGTTTAAACAGTGGTATAATCAACAAAAGGAAGCTGATCGAGTGACAGAGTGTCGGAGAAACTCGAAGGCTCAACTTCACAAAGTCGCACAGTGCCCGAAATAAAAAAGAAATCACATATCAAAGTCGCCGTGAAAAAGCGAGTCGTAGCCCACCGTCTGAGTGTCATATGAAAGCTTATTAGGGTACAGACAAAAAAAAGGCACACAGTGGGGAAAAAAGCACGAAATGTCAACTTTAATCTCGAAATTTCCACTTTAATCACGTAGTTTATTTTGCCATTAAAGTAGAACATCATAAACTTCTTGTAAAATCGTTTAATTTACTAGTTTCTCAAATCCTATTGTAACTAAAGTGGCACGTTAAATGCTTTGTTCTGTATTTGATCTTCTATGTGCTCTATGTGTGTGAATCACTACCTGCTTTTTAAACAGGCTTTCTCTTTCTCCGACAGGACACATAATCCATTACATTCTTGATATTACAGCTCTCTGAATAATTAAAATACTGAGATGTATACGTGATATCTTTTTCATGATGATAGGAATGAAAGCATGTTATTAAACATGGGAACACGGTGGCGCAGTGCTTGTTCATGTCTCACGCAAGAGGCTTGCTGCGCCATGCGCGACCTTCAATTAAATAATTTATCACAGCAGTACTGTCTCTTTCAAACGTACTAACCTCCAATTCCTGTCCTTACTTTTCTTTCTCCAAAAAGTCAATCGCCACACAATAAGCTATGTAATAGACGTGAAGCCATCTGTAAGCTTAGAACTTCGATTCTTCAAAACTTTTAAGGAACATTGAAATATCTTAGTAGTACATGTTTAATTATTCTATCCGTCTATCTTTTCAGTGTCGCGTCAGCACGAGCAAGAATACAGCGCAAGGCAGGAACAATTACTGAACTAGCTAGCGCTGCGGCACCATGTCCTCACATGTTTAATTATTAATAATACAGATTATTTAAATGAAGTTAAAGTTTTATCTGTATAATATAATCAACATGTTTTGCTGCATTTCGTCTTAGAAATTAATACCATCATCACATGTAAATACGCGCTTTATAAAGTGGCGCAGGTTGTGCAATATTATAACTGTAGTGCAAGTTTACAGTGGGGTAATTGTACTTATAAGTCCAAATATTTCTACAAGGAGCACTTGATGGACTGATTTAGTGTGTTTAGAGTTCTTGGGATGAAACTGTTTCTAAACCGCGAAGTCCGTACAGGGACTAAAGCGTTTGCTGTGGCTCAGGCAGCATCTGCTTCATATTTCTCTTTCCAATCAGCTGCTGCTGTGATTCCCCACTCAGATACAGTGATATAAATACTCCGAGTGGTGCAGTGAGAGTAATGTGGGAAAAGATGATCTGCTGTGGCAACCCTTAACGGGATCAGCTGAAAGAAGATGCAGTGAGCGTAACAAAGCTAAAGCAGTTATGGTATTTGGAATACTATGGCTATTCCCTGGACCATTATATTGCTACAGGTTAATTACAATCAGATGCATTACACTAACAAACAATATGCAGTTAATTTCAGTGTATTTATAAAGCCGCGCCAGAAATGTGGATTTAAGAAAGAAAGGGTGATCACACAGGAACAGTAGCACTGCTTTGACGCTGGGTGCCACCAGTCTGCAAAACCGGGCGGATAAATTGCGTACGCCAAGGAATGAGTTACCGTGGAAATGTGCGTGGCTTTACTCCAAGTTTAGGTTTTATACATCGCGATTTGAGCGTGGAAAGGTTCGTACGCAACATTTCTGTGCATACGCACCGTTTATACATGAGGCCCCTGGTCATTCACCCCGATTAGCTCATCCGTCTTATTCAACTCGATTGTCCAAAATAACATGAAGTTGAGATTTGAAGGTCCCTAATCCACCACACTATGTGGTAATTTACTCAGTGTGTCTATGGATCTTTGCATGTAGAAGAGGTTTCTAATATTTATACAAAATCTACCCTTAAAAAAGTTTACAACCTTGTCCCTATGTTCTTGTTGCAGAATTTATTTTAAAGTAATGACATGGATCCACTGTTTGAATTACTTTCATCGTTTTTAAACTTAAGTCATGTCACCTGTTAATTTCTGTTTACTTAAACTGAAAAGGCTCACCTTCTTTAGTCTGTCCTCACAGCTAAAGTCACTCCTGGAATCAGCAGAGTCGCTGTTCTCAGTACTTTCTCTAGTGCTGCTATGTATTTTTGTAGCCTGGAGACCAAAACTGTACACAGGACTCCAGATGAGGCCTCACCAGTGTATTACAGGACTTAAGCATGACATCCCTTCACTTACACTCCTCACATCACAATATACGACCTAACATCTTATTAGCTATTTAGATTACTACTGTCCTCTGTCTGGATGTTCTTAGTGATGAGTCCACTATGACTCCTAGGTACTTCACATAAGGTACTTCCAAATATCAGAGCTCATTAAGATGTCCGCTTACCAATAAATGTCACTGCTTCATCAGTTATATAGTGCCTCATCTATCTATCTATCTATCTATCTATCTATCTATCTATCTATCTATCTATCTATCTATCTATCTATCTATCTATCTATCTATCTATCTATCTATCTATCTATCTATCTATCTATCTATCTATCTATCTATCTATCTATCTATCTATCTATCTATCTATCTATCTATCTATTATATAAAGAAAAATCCTGCGATGAGACGAGACTTTGGCCCTGAGATTTTTTCAAGTCACACCCTCCTCTCAATCATACTGTACTTAACCACGCACACAGTAATTTTACCTCTCATTCGTGTGAATGCTTTTGACAGACATAGTTTCTGCTCTCTCAGCTCTTATAAATTTTAACGTTTACCTCACTTTAAGTTCAAAATTAAAGATTATGTATTATGTATTATGTCCAAATCTTATTGAAGAATTTCATTACAAAGGGATATCAACAGACAAAATGACTACTCGGGCAATCCTAGCACCAAGAAACGATGGAGTCAAACAAATTAACACCAAAAATGTCGATCGGTTACACTGCAAATTAGTTAAAATGCATATCGATAGCCTCTGCTGAAACAGTTGGTGGTGATCGTGCAGAAGATGAAAACATCTTCCACTGCCCAAATTACTGCAGAAAGAATGATGTATCCAAAAAAGGTAATGCATTACATCTTCCGTGGATAACATTACACAACAAAGGAGATCTTGATATGCCATTCGTATTAAAATGTTAACAGTTTCCCATTAGAATAGCTTTGCAAAGAATTAACAAATCTCAGAGCCAAATATTTGAAAAAGTAATTTTATTTAATAGATAGAAAGAAGCGAAATTCAATCCCCTGCAGTTATATGTTGCATTGTTACGATGAAAGTCCAAACACAGAATCAAAATACAATGAGTTATTGACGAAAATTGAATTCAAAAAATTGTTTTTACTGAAGTTTTACAATAAAAGTGTAAGTTTAAAAAGTATTTGCATGTTAATTTCAAACCAAACAGAACAAAATCATATTCCGCAAAGAATAACTCTTAACGCAACATGACACATAATTTACTTTCAAATTATTATGTTTTACTCCTTTTTACTATGGTTAATTACTCGCTGTAATGTAAAATAGTTCTCTTATGCAAATGTAGCAATTCCCATGAAAATAACAATCTGTTTAACTTGTACATCCACATCCCCATACACGAGCGACAGAACCGCAAAGAGGCTAGTGTGTAGCGCCCGCCTGGGGGTTGGCAAGCGAAGCAAGCAGGGGGCAAGGCCCCCTAGTTTTATATAGTGCCTTTCATATCTATGTGTCTATTGAAAACCTGCAGCCACTGTTGCTGTCTAGGGCTGGAGTTGGATGACCCTGCTATAGCAATTCCAATATGACTCAGAATGCATAAAGAAGGTAGTTTAAAATATTTTAATTTTGTAAGACCTTTTTTTTAATTATATGTAAAATAAAAAGACATTCTACATGTGCTTGAACTTTTAACACTTAATATCAGATACTTTAAAGCTTTTTCTTGTGGGCAGATTATACTTTTACCTGAGTCACTTTCCAGAACGGTATTTCTATATTTATTTAAGTATGGCTGTAGAGTACATTACTCAACAGGTGTCAAATGAATGCCCAGCCCATCCGGACAACTATGACCTGAAAAGGTAATTTCTAGATAAGCTGGTTAACTTTGATATTAAGCGAGGTGAAACGATAATGTGTTGACATAACTCAGTGAAATTTTCCCTCTGATACTTATAGTGTACTGTGTATACTGATACTCTGATACCCATAGACACTGAATTGTAAATCTGCAGTCTTTTATTTTAATATACTGGAGTCAGTAACTTTTTTTCTAAACTGCTTAGTCCTGAACAAGGTCAAGGGGTCTCCTAAAGCCTATCCCAGTGAGCATAGGGTGCAAGGCAAGGAACAAACCCCAGACAGAGCGCCAGCCCATTGCAGGGCAAACATACACACACACACACGAACATCCCCCAAGCACCCACTAGGGACAATTTAGGAAACACTAATCCGCCTAACCTGCATGTCTTTGGCTTGCGTGAGGGAACTGGAGCACCTGGAGGAAACATACGCAGACACAGTGAGGACATGCAGATTCCTAGTGCTTTTCCAAAATGAACACATTCCCAAGACATCGGGCATTTCCTTTTTTCTGCACATTAGGTGACTTGCTTAGAGTCGCACAGGGAGTCAGTGGTGGCCAAGATCCCAGTTGTTTTATAGCATATTTAATCATTTGATTATGTTGCAGAGTAGCACACTTCAGTCTTTTTATTATAAAGCTCCTTTAATACAGAGTATCATTATTGAATAAATACAATATAACCCCAAGTCCATTGTCAGTGTTAAGACAGCTCAGTAACAGCAACGGGAAAATGAAGAAAAAAGGACAAGAGACATATAGTTGGCAAATAAATCCACTCACTGCATAAATGTCAGGTACTGACTCTGTAATTCATGTCCAATCCTTTAGAGCCTTATTTACACTTTGAGGATAACACTGAAAATATAGCAGAAGGCAACCACAACAACCATTCTATAAATAAAGAAACAAAAACATCTACCAAACACATTTTCCACAGCATAAAGGAAAGTTTGGTAGGTATTTCATTAATAAACTACAATAAATAAACATCAAAAGGGGGGCTTTTCACTTCCAGAATGGTGGACCACTCAAATTTTTTCACACATACAGTACATGTAAGATTGTTTTTCCCTATCAGAATATACCAACAGTGCCCTCTGCTGGGTGAAATCTGTAATTACATTTGTTTTATTTCAATTTAATTTAGATTTAGATTTTTTTTTTGGTTTATGGGGGAAGATAAACTTAACTTAAAGTTAATATATATTTTATTGTTTTGCTTTCAGATGTTTTTTAGCATTAAATGAATTTGTTAAAAAGTTTTCTTCAGGGTATACCTATGGTGCCAACAGAATACAAAGAGATGAAATGACTAATAAGTCCAAACATCCTCAGACTTGCTTAATCCAGTCAAAGCTGGCAGGGCAGGCAGGAACCCACCCTGGATAGGACTCCAGGCCAATTAAAAGTTGACTTTTAACCTTATACACATATCTTTAAGATGACGGTTACCACAATGGCATAGGAAGAATGTGCAGAGTCCATGCTGACAGTGGCCAGGTGTGCTATTAGATCAGGACTGTAGAGCTGTGAGGCAGCGACCCCTAACCACTGTACCATCCTGATGGACAGCCATAACATAACATTTTAAAATTCCAAATGAGGTTTGTGAAGAGCTGGGGCCTGTTCCAGCAGCATCAGCTGCAAGGTAGGAAAACACCCTGAATAGAACAAACTTCATCATGGGACTCACTAAATTCAGAGTGGGCCAGTTGGTAATTTCCAATTATCCTGAAGACCCCGTGTTTAGAGATCTGGACTGCAGAAAATGAAATCTAAGCAAGTGAAAAGTTTTTACATCAAGACATTAAAACCTTGTTTTCCTTATTGTAAAATGTATTGACTTATCAAGAAATCTGAGATTATTAATATTATTTAGCTTATTTTAAGCAAGCAAACTTTGCTTACCCATTTGGGAGATTTTTTTGTTATATAAAAGCAAACCAACTCCCATTTCAAGTTTTTTTTTCTAGTTTTTGCATTGGCAGTGCAGTAGAGAAACCTAGAAATCTCCTAAAAACATCACCAATAGGACTTGAACCCAGAATAATGTACATGTGGTGCAGCAGCACTAGGAATCAGCCTTGTATATCACCATAACAAACTCATTGGCAAAACAATAAAATGCAATCTTATATATAAAGCAGACTGCGGTCTTGTATGTACCGTATCTACTTGTGTATAAATCGCGTCTTGAAACCCAAAAAATCGATCATATAACCAGACCCCGATTTATACGCCCGTTCAAAAACGCAACCCTTAATTTTTTTTTTTGCCTCCTCCAATCTTGCACCAGTTTCTTAGACGCATCGAATTTTGTTGCAGTAGCGCAGTTACCAATTTCTTTCGCCACTTTAACGACATTTAATTTAAAACCAGCTTCATAATTTCTTCTGATCAAAAGCTCCATTGTAGATAGGGGATGCTCTTACTATAAAGGTGTATGAGGGTGTGAGATACAAAAAACACAAAACAGTGCAAACGTCGCTTCAGAATGGTTTGGGTGTGGTCACGTGTGCACAATACTTATATAGCACCTGTTCTTTGTTGTCTGCATCAAAATGAGCATAGAAAGTGTTGAGCTTGTCTGCAAGAGATGCAGTGGGCTGAACACTGACTGTGTTCCAGCTAGCAGGTGTGTTCACCAACATCTTCAATCTCTCCCTGAGGCAGTCGGTGGTCCCCACTTCCTTCAAGGCATCCACCATCATTCCTGTCCCAAAGAAACTGGTGGTCTCCTGTCTGAATGACTATCGCCCGGTTGCACTGACATCGGTCATTATGAAGTGCTTCGAGCAACTGGTCAAAGGTTACATCTGCTCCTCCCTCCCTGACACGTTGGATCCTCTCCAATTTGCTTACAGAGCAAACAGATCTACAGAGGATGCCATTGCACTAACAATAAACAAAAAAAGAGGAAATACATCTGTAAGAATGCTGTTCATAGATTACAGCTCGGCATTCAACACCATCATCCCCTCAAAGCTCGTCTTGAAGCTTGACGACCTTGGGTTGGGGACGACCATCTGCAGATGGATTTTCTCCTTCCTCACAAACAGGCCCCAGGTGGTGAGAGTCGGCAAACACACGTCCTCATCACTCATTTATTCCTCTTTTATTCCTTGTTCACCCACGACTGTGTTGCAAAACATGGCACAAACACCATCATCAAGTTTGCAGACGACACAACCATCATAGGCCTTATCACTGACAACAATGAGACGGCCTACAGAGAAGAGGTGCTGGCATTGAGCAATTGGTGCCTGGATAACAACTTGTCTCTTAACGTCAGCAAAACCAAGGAGATGATCGTGGACTATCAGAAACAGCAAGGCGGAGAACACCAGGCCATCTACATTAGCGGCGTGGAAGTTGAAAGGGTTAACAGCTTCAAGTTCCTCGGAGTGAACATCACCGAGGATCTCTTGTGGACCCTTCACATAGACAGTGTGGTCAAGAAAGCTCACCAGTGGCTCTACTTCCTGAGGAGGCTGAGGAAGTTTGGCATGAATGCCAACATCATCTCAAACTTTTACAGGAGTGTGGTCGAGAGTCTGCTGACTGGCTGCATTACCGTCTGGTATGGGAGCTGCTCTACCAGCAGCCAGAAATCACTACAGAGAGTGGTGAAGGCAGCAGAGCAAATCACGGGCAAGAGTCTCCCTGCCATTGAAGACATTTACCTCCATCGGGTCTTGCGTAAGACAAGCAGCATCATAAAGGACCACAGCCATCCAGCACGCCAGCTGTTCACCTTGTTACCGTCTGGCAAACAATACAGGAGTCTGGCTGCTCGGACTACAAGACTTAAGAACAGTTTTTACCACCAGGCTCATTCGACTCCTCAACAGCAACACCTGAACACTTACATACACTTATATTACACCTACATTGCATTACATCTACATTGCACTACTCACACACAAACTGTACCTGCACACATATACTGTATGTAAATCTATATATATATAAGCCAAATACCACTGACTCACTCAAGACGAAATCTCCCAAACCATGGGGACTTGGGACTTGAAATTTGGAATGTAGGTTATCCTTGACCCATAGGTGCTCGCTAAGAAACGGTTTTAAAAATTTTGTGGTCCAAGCATGTTCTGTCTGTATGTCTGTCCGCTTTTCATGAGAGAATTACTTAACAGATTTAGATCTGGTTGTTTTCTATAATTTACCTGAACTTTCCAGTTGATTTTGTGACTTATCTCATCGCGCCAACTACCATAGTTCGTGTGTGGTACCAATTAATTTATGCAAATCCAACAGAGTGGCTGTGGGCCGAGAGTTGGTCTACGTCTCACCATGTGTTGGAGTGCACCTTGCTTCTGCTTACTTAGCGATACCTGTTTGTTAGACAGACAGACAGACAGACAGACAGACAGACAGACAGACAGACAGACAGACAGACAGACAGATAGATAGATAGATAGATAGATAGATAGATAGATAGATAGATAGATAGATAGATAGATAGATAGATAGATAGATAGATAGATACTTTATTAATCCCAATGGGAAATTCACATTCTCCAGCAGCAGCATACTGATACAATAAATAATATTAAATTAAAGATTGATAATAATGCAGGTGAAAACCAGACAATAACTATGTATAATGTTAAATGTTAACGTTTACCCCCCTGGGTGGAATTGAAGAGTCACATAGTTTGGGGGAGGAACGATCTCCTCAATCTGTCAGTGGAGCAGGACAGTGACAGCAGTCTGTCGCTGAAGCTGCTCTTCTGTCTGGAGATGATACTATTTAGTGGATGCAGTGGATTCTCCATGATTGACAGGAGCCTGCTGAGCGGCCTTTGCTCTGCCACAGATGTTAAACTGTCCAGCTCCATGCCAACAATAGAGCCTGCCTTCCTCACCAGTTTCTCCAGGTGTGAGGCATCTTTCTTCTTAATGCTGCTTCCCCAGCACACCACCGCATACAAGAGGGCGCTCGCCACAACTGTCTGATAGAACATCTGCAGCATCTTATTGCAGATGTTGAAGGACGCAAGCCTTCTAAGGAAGTATAGTCGTGTCTGTCATTTCTTACACAGAGCATCAGTATTGGCAGTCCAGTCTAATTTATCATCCAGCTGCACTCCCAGATATTTATAGGTCTGCCCCATCTGCACACAGTCACCTCTGATGATCACGGGGTCCATGAGGGGTCTGGGCCTCCTAAAATCCACCTTGGTTTTGCTGGTGTTCAGGTGTAGGTGGTTTGAGTCGCACCATTTAACAAAGTCATTGATTAGGTTCCTATACTCCTCCTCCAGCCCACTCCTGATGCAGCCCACGATAGCAGTGTCATCAGCGAACTTTTGCACATGGCAGGACTCCGAGTTGTATTGGAAGTCCGATGTATATAGGCTGAACAGGACCGGAGAAAGTACAGTCCCTTGTGGCGCTCCTGTGTTGCTGACCACAATGTCAGACGTGCAGTTCCCAAGATGCACATACTGAGGTCTGTCTTTAAGATAGTCCACGATCCATGCCACCAGGTATGAATCTACTCCTATCTCTGTCAGCTTGTCCCTAAGGAGCAGAGGTTGGATTGTGTTGAAGGCGCTAGAGAAGTATAGAAACATAATTCTTACAGCACCACTGCCTCTGTCCAAGTGAGAGAGGGATCGGTGTAGCATATAGATGATGGCATCCTCCGCTCCCATCTTCTCCTGATATGCAAACTGCAGAGGGTCAAGGGCGTGTTGAACCTGTGGCCTAAGGTGGTGAAGCAGCAGCCTCTCCATGGTCTTCATCACATGTGATGTCAGAGCAACAGGCCGAAAGTCATTCAGCTCACTAGCACGTGATACCTTTGGGACTGGGGTGATGCAAGATGTTTTCCAAAGCCTCGGGACTCTCCCCTGTTCCAGGCTCAGGTTGAAGATGCGCTGTAGAGGACCCCCCAGCTCCGATGCACAGACCTTCAGCAGTCGTGGCGATACTCCATCTGGACCCGCTGCTTTGCTGGTACGAAGTCTCCTCAGCTCTCTGCTCACCTGCGCTGTTGTAATTATGGGTGGGGATGTCTCTCCTATGATGGTATCAGACATTATCATCTACAGATTGTTAAGGAGTAACATTTGACGTTTTTGAGAGAGAGATCAGAGCTACGTGTGTTTTACAGGGTAGATGCTGATTGCCAGAGTCCATGTGCTTTTCTCCCCACGCGGGGAACGCTTTCCCGTCAGAGCTGAAAGTGATCAGATACAGCGCCAGCGTCTATTGATTTTTAAAGTTTGTCCTGTTTCATTAAGTCAATGTATGTGTGTGTGTACATGTATTTATGTTCCAGCATCACTTCTGAATGGCTTGAGTGATTTTCATGACACTTAGTACACATGTTTCTCATTGGTCGACTAAAAATACTGTAGGGTGAAATCAACCCTAACCCACCCCCTTCTGGGTAGGCTGGGGGGTGATCTTACAGTCTTGTATGCATGTTATCATCCAGTTGACACTCAGAACGACCACCAGAGGGTGAACTGGAGGTGACTGCCAGCATTCTTTATGTTTGAGCACCGCCACACTCCTGTTGCTTTTGAAATTAAATAGAGTTGGCCGGTTACGAGCGTCAAATGGATGATAACATACATACAAGACCGCACGACAAACACATTAGTGAGTATTCATTGTTTGTTAATTTATTTTTATTTTTAAAGTTGTGGGTTTTTTTAATTATATTTTTCTCAGACAATTACAAAAAAAAATTTATTTTCTATCTATTCATCTGTTTATAAAAAGCAAATTCCATTCTTATTCTTGAATAAACATTCAACTTAAATATCAGACAAACATCCGTAGGTTCTGACCATTGCTTATTATTTCGACTTTTTTAAAATGGCCAGCTTTGCTTCACCTAATAGAAAGTTTAATTCCAAAAATGAACAGGACTTAATTAAAAGTTCCAATCAAATTGGTACACAAAACCTCAAAGAATCTGAAAAATATCCCCAGTCTATTACAATACAAAAACAAATGAAAAATCATTTCATTGTCCACAGAAAATGCAAGAATCATCTTCTGCTTCTTTAATAATTTTTAAAAAGGAGTTGGTGGCAATGATCCCATGTGCAATTCTCCACTGCAAGTCTGCAGTTCTTTTGTTGCTCGGCAGATTGTAGAGCTCACTTCACGCAGGCCCACTGTCCCCTTCCACTACCAGCTTCTCCCTCCATGGAGTGTCCAGCACAGACACCAATGCAGGGAAGTAAATCACCTTGATGCAGTACTCATAAAGCTCTCTCTTGGACAGAGAATCAAAGCCCACCACTGTACCTTTAGTGAACTGAACAACTGAATGGTCTGGAAGTAATGAGAGGTCGACAGTGGGTAAGCATCCAACTTATTTCCATTGGAGCTGATGGAGTCATTGAGTAAGTGGTAGTCTTTAGCTGCAGATGAGAGAAAGTGCTGAATCGTCCTAAATGACTTTACTACAAGCATCAATGAATGACTTTGTAGTGGCATCATAAGTCTGTGCCAGTTTCAGTACCTGATGCTTAATAAGAACTGAAACAAAACTCTCACTGTGCAAGAGGGGACATGAAAAGACAGAGTTAAAAATTAAAGGTTCATTTTGTAGCCACCCGGTTGTATTAAAATTTCTCTTTAAACACCAAGTGCCAAGTTAATAGGACACCTCTGTAAAATTTTGGCAACACAGAAAGGTCCATATTTTTGTAAATTTATCACCAAAGTGCTTCATCAAAACCTAACCCGCCCACACGATGAAGGAAACTCAGTGCTAACTCCCTCCAACTCAAGGAATACGAAACACAGAAAAGCTTCTGTAGGAGTTGGAGCCCGAGGGCTGCAACTTTTCAGGGGATATCCAGAAGTCCCTGACCACCTTCTTCCAACGATAAAAACAACACACTCTGCTTTAGCTAATGCAAGCCGTTCCAGAAGAAATCGACCAAGGCTCTTTGCATCTTCTTTAAAAGCCCCAGAGGGGGGTCACCACACATAAGTTTGTGCCACAGCATTGAGGCCACTAAATTATTGATGACAATCACTCTCCCTCTGTATGACTGTTTAGATGCGATCCACTTCCACTTGTTCAGACGAGAGGTCACTTTCTCTAAAAGTCCCTCCCAATTACTCTCATCCACCCCCCTCACTGCCCATGACCACTCCAAGATACCTGAAACACTTCCTGTTCCACTTTAGGCCACCAGGCAAGTCTGGTAGTGGACATCCAGACCAGGAGCCCAGTAAGAAGGCGTTACTCTTAGTCCAATTGAATTTTGCTGATGATTTGTTCTCAAATATTTGTTGGCTAGAAATTTAAACTTCAATGTCACCCTTCAATTTGATGAAGACAATAATATCACTTCCCATGGGCTCACCACCTATGGGAGGGGCCAAGGAGGTTGGGTGCAGTGTGAGTTGGGTGGTGGCCGAAGGCGGGGACCTTGGCGGTCCGATCCTCAGCTACAGAAGCTGGCTCTTGGGACATGGAATGTCACCTCTCTGAAGGGGAAGGAGCCTGAGCTAGTGCGCGAAGTTGAGAGGTTCCGGCTAGATATAGTCGGACTCACCTCGACGCACAGCTTGGACTCTGGAACCAATCTCCTTGAGAGGGGCTGGACTCTGTACCACTCTGGAGTTGCCCCCGGTGAGAGGCGCCGAGCGGGTGTGGGTATACTTATTGCCCCCCGACTTGGAGCCTGTACATTGGGGTTTACCCCGGTGGACGAGAGGGTAACCTCCCTTCGCCTTCGGGTGGGGGGACGGGTCCTAACTGTTGTTTGTGTGTATGCACCGAACAGCAGTTCGGAGTACCCACCCTTTTTGGAGTCCCTGGAGGGGGTGCTAGAGGGCATACCTTCTGGGGATTCCCTCGTACTGCTGGTAGACTTCAATGCTCACGTGGGCAATGACAGTGAGACCTGGAAGGCCGTGATTGGGAGGAATGGCCCCCCCGATCTGAACCCGGGCGGTGTTTTGTTATTGGACTTCTGTGCTCGTCACGGATTGTCCATAACGAACACCATGTTCAAGCATAGGGGTGTTCATATGTGCACTTGGCACCAGGACACCCTAGGCCTCAGTTCGATGATCGACTTTGTGGTCGTGTCGTCGGACTTGCGGCCACATGTCTTGGACACTCGGGTGAAGAGAGGGGCGGAGCTGTCAACTGATCACCACATGGTGGTGAGTTGGCTTC
The DNA here is from genome assembly GCF_900747795.2 of Erpetoichthys calabaricus. Classification (NCBI taxonomy): domain Eukaryota; kingdom Metazoa; phylum Chordata; class Cladistia; order Polypteriformes; family Polypteridae; genus Erpetoichthys; species Erpetoichthys calabaricus. Next base: position 286,606,760 of record NC_041397.2, on the reverse strand, counting down.
GATGGTGGGGGAGGATGCCGGTCAGGCGTGGTAGGCCCAAACGTGTTGTGAGGGTCTGCTGGGAATGTCTGGCAGAGCCCCCTGTCAGAAGTAGCTTCAACTCCCACCTCCGGCAGAACTTCGACCATGTCCCGAGGGAGGTGGAGGACATTGAGTCCGAATGGGCCATGTTCCGTGCCTCTATTGTTGAGGCAGCTGACCGGAGCTGTGGCTGTAAGGTGGTCGGTGCCTGTCGTGGCGGCAATCCCCGAACCCATTGGTGGACACCGGCAGTGAAGGATGCCGTCAAGCTGAAGAAGGAGTCCTACAGGACCCTTTTGTCCTGTGGGACCCTGGAGGCAGCTGATAGGTACCGGCAGGCCAAGCGGAATGCGGCTTTGGTGGTTGCTGAGGCAAAAACTCGGCCGTGGGAGGAGTTTGGGGAGGCCATGGAGAACGACTTTCGGATGGCTTCGAGGAGATTCTGGTCCACCATCCGGCGTCTCAGGAAGGGGAAGCAGTGCAGTGTCAACACTGTATATGGTGGGGATGGTGCGCTGCTGACCTCGGCTCGGGACGTTGTGGGTCGGTGGGGGGGAGTACTTCGAAGACCTCCTCAATCCCATTAACATGCCTTCCAATGAGGAAGCAGAGCCTGGGGACTCAGAGGTGGGCTCCCCCATCTCTGGGACTGAGGTCACCGAGGTGGTCAAAAAACTCCTTGGTGGCAGGGCCCCGGGGGTGGATGAGATACGCCCGGAGTTCCTCAAGGCTCTGGATGTTGTAGGACTGTCTTGGTTGACACGCCTCTGCAACATCGCATGGACATCAGGGACAGTGCCTCTGGATTGGCAGACCGGGGTGGTGGTCCCCCTCTTTAAGAAGGGGGATCGGAGGGTGTGTTCCAACTACAGAGGGATCACACTCCTCAGCCTCCCTGGAAAAGTCTATTCAGGGGTCCTGGAGAGGAGGGTCCGTCGGATAGTCGAGCCTCGGATTCAGGAGGAACAGTGTGGTTTTCGTCCTGGTCGCGGAACAGTAGACCAGCTCTATACCCTTAGCAGGGTCCTGGAGGGTGCATGGGAGTTTGCCCAACCAGTCTACATGTGTTTTGTGGACTTGGAAAAGGCATTCGACCGTGTCCCTCGGGGAATCCTGTGGGGGGTACTCTGAGAGTATGGGGGTACCGGCCCCCCTGATAAGGGCTGTTCGGTCCCTGTACGATCGGTGCCAGAGCTTGGTCCGCATTGCCGGCAGTAAGTCGAACCCGTTTCCAGTGAGAGTTGGACTCCGCCAGGGCTGCCCTTTGTCACCAATTCTGTTCATAACTTTTATGGACAGAATTTCTAGGCGCAGCCAGGGCGTTAAGGGGGTCCGGTTTGCTGGGCTCAGGATTGGGTCACTGCTTTTTGCAGATGATGTTGTCCTGTTTGCTTCATCAGGCCGTGATCTTCAGCTCTCTCTGGATTGGTTCGCAGCCGAGTGTGAAGCTGCTAGGATGAGAATCAGTACCTCCAAATCCGAGACCATGGTCCTCAGCCGGAAAAGGGTGGAGTGCCCTCTCAGGGTTGGTAGCGAGATCCTGCCCCAAGTGGAGGAGTTCAAGTATCTCGGGGTCTTGTTCACGAGTGAGGGAAGAATGGAGCGTGAGATCGACAGGCGGATCGGTCTGTCGTGGTGAAAAAGGAGCTGAGCCGCAAGGCGAAGCTCTCAATTTACCAGTCGATCTATGTTCCTACCCTCACCTATGGTCATGAGCTATGGGTAGTGACCGAAAGAACAAGATCGCGAATACAAGCGGCTGAAATGAGTTTCCTCCGCAGGGTGTCTGGGCTTTCCCTTAAAGATAGGGTGAGAAGCTCAGTCATCCAGGAGGGGCTCAGAGCAGAGCCGCTGCTCCTCCGCATCGAGAGGAGTCAGATGAGGTGGCTCGGGCATCTGATCAGGATGCCTCCTGGACGCCTCCCTGGTGAGGTGTTCCAGGCACGTCTAACTGGGAGGAGGCCCCGGGGAAGACCCAGGACACGCTGGAGGGACTATGTCTCTCGACTGGCCTGGGAACGCCTTGGGATTCTCCCGGAAGAGCTAGAAGAAGTGGCCGGGGAGAGGGAAGTCTGGGCATCTCTGCTCAAGCTGCTGCCCCCGTGACACCGACCTCGGATAATCGGGAGACAATGGATGGATGGATGGATGGACAATAATATCAGCAGCATAGGCCAAACATTTGAAAGTAACATTTGGGCAGGACGAAAATGTCACCCTCTGTAGTCTCTTCCTCAGCTGAAAGAAAAACGGCTCGATGGCCAACATATAGAGCATGCCGGACAAGGGGCAGCCCTGGCGAATTCCCCTCCTGACTAAAAATGGTGCGCTCAGAGTGCCATTAACTTTTAAAATTCCAAAAACCTTGGTGTATAGCAGTGCAATCATTTGAACAAAATAATTCCTGAACCCAAAACATTTCAATGTTTTAAACAAAAACCGGTGATCTACTCGGTCAAAAACTTTCTCCTGGTCAAAGGATAAGATTTCTAAATCCATCCCAGAAAGATTTGAGGCTGAAATGATATCCCGCAATAGAAAAATGTCATAAATAGTCCTGTCAGGCACACAGTACGTCTGACAGGGACTGACGAGCAGGTTCATCACAGTCCTTAGGAGACTGGTCAGGGCCCTCTAGAAGATCTTATAGTCCGAGCACAGCAGGCTTATGGGGCGCCAGTTCTTTATTTGGCAAAGGTCGCCCTTCTTAGGTAGCAGAGTGACGACTGCTCTTCTGCAGCTCAACGGCAATTCTCCGTTCTGTAAACTTTCCAAGAACACTGCGTACACCTCTGCACCCAGCAGGTACCAGAAATGTTTATAGAACTCAGCTGGGATGCCATCGATTCCTGGTGCCTTCCCAGTATTTAAAACAGCCAGTGCATCTGACAATTCCTGAAGGCTGATGTCTGCCTCCAGCTTCAGTTTGACCGTTTCTGCAAGTTTGGGTAATCCATGCAAATAGTCCAACATGGCTGAATCATCAATTAAACCATCCTTAAATAGATCTGAGTAAAAAGACACCGCAAAGTTCCTGATCTCCTCTGTGGTATGCAGCTCGCGACCTTCAGCATCCTGCAACATGTGGATCACTTTACTCTCTGCCTCTTTCTTTCCCAGATTAAAGAAAACTTTTGTAGGTGCGTCCAGGTGATTTAAAGTTTGAAAACGTAAGCGCAACAAGGCACCTTGAGCACGAAGCTGCAGGAGTTCAGAAAGGGATTGTTTTTTGGACTTTAAAACAGCAAGCATTTCTTCACTAAAGCAGTCTTGTAAGATGATGTGGAGATTTGTAATGTCCTCTTCCAATTCTCTTCATTTCGTAAAGACACCGCCTGGTCACGTGCTGAGTGTACTACTGGCAAAAGGCTTTTATCTGCAGTTTTGACACATCCCACCACTGCCTAAGAGATGGGAATCTGGACTTGGTTTGTATCCACTGTTGCCAGAAAAACTCAAAACACTTGAGGAAATGAGAATCCTCTAACAATTATCTTATCTTCCGGTGCCGTCACGGACGGCAGCCTGTCTGGCGTGCTCTCTGCATTTACGTTGCTTTTCATCTTCTTTCTGTTTTTCTCTTATTTTTTTTTTTAGTTCATATAGTTAGTTTTTTAGTTTATAGTACTTATATAGATAGAGTAATTATTTATTTATTAAGACTCACTAAAAGTTCAGCTTCAACTACTCCTGCACACCTCTGCGATGACCACGAGGCCACATGGCTCCTTTGTTTACAGCCAGGAGCAGCTGCTGGGGCTCCGGCAGCACAGCCGCGCCGGCATTCGGCACGACATCCCCGCGGAGATCAAGAGGAACTACCGCGGCTGCAGAGCCGGGAAAGCACGACGGCTGAAGAAGAAAAGATTTCGTCCTGCTCTCCCGTCAGTAGTGACTGGTAATGTTAGATCTCTGGCGAATAAGATGGACGAGCTGGCAATGCTAACAAGGACAGAGAAAGTTTTCCAGGAGTGCAGTGTTATGTGTTTCATGGAGACATGGCTGCACGAAAACATCCCTGACTCTGTTGTGGATTTAAACGGGTTTCAGTGTGTGAGAGCGGACAGGGACACCGGCAGGAGCGAGAAGAAGAGGGGAGGAGGACTCGCTCTTTATGTAAACAACCGCTGGTGTTCCCCCAGTCATGTTATGGTGAGGATGGCTGTGTGTACTAAACACATTGAACTGTTAGCAGTCGGTCTCCGGCCATATTATCTGCCCAGAGAGTTGTCCATCATTATTATCATCATTGTTTACATCGCCCCCGACGCTAACGCGGCGCAGGCGTATGACGTCATCAGCTCGGTGACCGCGGACCTCCTGACTCGAAGTCCGGCCGCGTTTATGGCCGTAACAGGAGACTTTAATCACACAAACCTCTCCACTGTTCTACCCACATTTAAGCAATATGTCGATTGCAAAACCAGAGACAATAAAACACTGGACCTGTTCTATGCCAATGCTACTGAGGCATACACCTCCATCTCTCTCCCTCCCCTGGGCAGGGCTGACCACAACCTTGTCCATCTCCGGCCCCTTTATAAACCTGCAGTCCAGAGACAACCTGCAGTCAAGAAAACTGTTATGAGATGGACAAGGGAGACAGAGGAGACTCTGCAGGGATGCTTTGAGGCAACGGACTGGGATGTTCTCTGCAGTTCCCATGGGGACAATATAGACAATCTGACAGACTGCATCACAGAATACATTAACTTCTGTGTGGACACTGTTGTTCCCAAAAAAACTGTGCGTTGCTTCCCCAACAATAAACCCTGGGTAACTAAAGACATCAAAGCCACACTCAACAAGAAGAAGAGAGCTTTCAGAAACGGTGACAAAGAGGAGTTGAGACTGGTACAGAGGGAGCTGAAATCTAAGATTGCAGAGGGGAAAGACTGCTACAGGAGGAAGCTGGAAAGCAAACTCCAAGAAAACAACACCAGGGAAGTGTGGAATGGAATGATGGCCATTACTGGCTTGAAACAAAAGAGAGGTGTTGGGATGGATGGAGACGTGGAATGTGCAAACAACCTAAATCTGCACTTTAATAGGTTTGACTCCCCTACGTCTCCTCCCCCCACACTCAGCTCTTCTCACCTTCTCCATTCTCCTCCCCCCTCTCCTGCCTCCACAGCCTGTCTCTCTCTGTCCCTCTCAGCTGATGACATCAGAAGGGAACTGTGTAGACTTCATCCCAGTAAAGTTGCAGGTCCTGATGGCATCAGTCCCAGGGCACTCAGGTGCTGTGCTGCCCAGCTGTGTGGAGTTCTACATCTGATCTTCAACATGAGTCTGAAACTGCAGAGGGTCCCGTCACTCTGGAAGACATCCTGTCTGGTTCCTGTCCCCAAAAAGACCCACCCATCGACCCCCAGCGACTACAGGCCAGTGGCTCTGACTTCACACGTCATGAAAGTGCTGGAGAGACTTCTCCTGAAACATCTGCGTCTGCTGGTGGAGCCCTGGCTGGACCCGCTACAGTTTGCTTATCAGCCCCGTATCAGCGTGGAGGACGCCATCATCTATCTGCTGAACCAGGCTTATTCTCATTTGGACATTGTTGGGAACACTGTGAGGGTCATGTTTTTTGACTTCTCCAGTGCTTTTAACACAATCAGACCATCACTGCTGGGGAATAAGCTCACGGAAATGCAGGTGGACGACCCATTGGTAGCCTGGATTATGGACTATCTAACCAATCGACCACAGCATGTCTGGCTAAAGAGCTGCTGCTCTGATAGCATCCTGAGCAGCACGGGGGCGCCGCAGGGAACTGTCCTATCACCCTTCCTGTTCACCCTCTACACGTCTGACTTCAGGTACAGGTCTCAGTCATGTCATCTGCAGAAATTCTCTGATAACTCTGCCATTGTGGCCTGTATCAGGGATGGACAGGAGGATGAATACAGGAGTGTGGTGGACAGCTTTGTGGAGTGGTGTGAGCTGAACCATTTACAGTTAAACATCACAAAGACAAAGGAACTGATTGTGGACTTTAGGAAGCAGGCTCCTCTTCCCACCCCTGTCACCATCAGAGGAACGGATGTTGAGGTGGTTGAGGACTACAGGTACCTGGGGGTACACATTGACAGTAAACTGGACTGGTCCAAGAACACCAACACGGTTTTCAAGAAAGGGCAGAGCCGGCTTTACCTACTGAGGAGGCTCAGGTCTTTCAATGTCTGTAGGAAAATGCTGACTATGTTCTATCACTCTGTGGTAGAGAGCGTGGTGTTTTTTGCAGCTGTGTGCTGGGGCAGTGGGGTGAAGACAGCTGATGCCAACAGGCTGAACAAGCTGATTAAAAAGGCTGGTTCTGTCCTGGGTGTCAGACTGGAGAACCTGGTGGAGGTGTCTGAGAGGAGAATGCTGAAAAAACTTCTCGGTATCATGGACAACCCCTCTCACCCCATGCACGCCTCCTTGATGGGTCATCAGAGCACACACAGCAAAAGACTCATTGCCTCCAAATGCAGAACCGAACGCCACAGGAAATCCTTTCTACCTGTGGCAATAAGACTGTAAACCTCTTCCTCATTCTGTAGGTGATCTTTTTCAGAATTTTTGTCATTAGGTCTCATTCGTTTTTTTTTTTATTTACTCATCTATATGTTACTGAATGTTTGTTTCATCCCATCATCACATGCTGCTATCTCATTTATTCATGGCACAAACACTAAGTCACTTTTCATAACCACTTGCACTAATAATCTGTTGTTTTATTATATCTGTTATAGTTTTAGTTATAGTTGTTTGTTGCTTTGTACAAATTAGTTATACAGTTATAATACAAACTATTAGTTATAGTTATTTGTTACTTTGTTTAGAGTTGTTATTCTGTTTGCACTATTACTACTGTTCTTTTTAAACTCTTTACTACCTTATCTTTATTCCTCTTGTTGCACTGAGCATGTATATGACAAAAGAATTTCCCTCGGGATAAAGTGAGTTCTTATCTTATCTTATCTTATCTTATCTTATCTTATCTTATCTTATCTTATCTTATCTTATCTTATCTTATCTTAACAAGGAGACATTAAAGTGCCAAAGAAATTTAGAGAAAGGCTTTTAGGGACAGATACATTAATTCCCACCAGAGAGTGACCCGAGAAACTGACTGGGCAAATATAAGCCTCAAACAGTAGAAATGGTCTAAACATGCCATTGAAATGCACCCACTGCCCCCCTTTACCCAGGTGTACTGCCTATCTGATGGAAATTTACTTCTCCAGACATCCACCAGGTCCAAGTGGTCTAATAAGGAGCGTAAAGCTTGGACAGACGCTGGATGAGGCTCAGCACCATTACGGTCCAGTAGGTTATTTTCAGTACAATTGAAATCTCCTCCAAATAACAGGATCTCCCAATTAACAAAGATCTCCAGCACCTTCCTCGGAGCTTTAAAGAAACAAATTCACTCTCCTCCATTCGTTGGAGCGTAAGTGTTAATAAACATCAGATCTTGGTTCTTATCTTTCACCTGAACTACCAAGAGGCGCATAGCCACCACCTCACTAATATTAGTGATTTGTAAATTTGCAGTTTTTGAGATCAGTATAGCCACCCCAGCACTGACGTGTGAGCTATGACTGAGGACAGCCTGACCCCATCCCAGTCACATAACCAGTCCGGCTGATTTACACCATCAGAGTGAGTTTCCTGTAAGAAAGTGACCTGAAGAGCCTTTTGGTTTAAAAAGTCAAACAGAGCAGCTCTCTTTGCATTCTCATTTAAACTCCCAATGTGTAAAGACTGCATTGATGAGACACAAATGGGAGTGAACAGCACTGCACGTATCAACCAAAAATAAAGGAGATTCAAGAACATATCCATTATTTCTGAAAAATGGACTTTCGCACCCTGCTAATAACATTTTTAAACCTGGTTGTTTCCGTTTGGTCCATTCCCAGACATGCCACTCTGTGCATCACCCTTTGGGCAGACACCACAAACAATGGAAGGTCAGGGAAGTGATCCTCTACTCCAGTGGTTCTCAACCTTTGGGGGCTGGGCCCCTAGGGGGGCGCGAAATTAACAAAAAGGGGTGCGCGAAGATGTGAAAAAAAGAAAACAAGAATCGAGAATATGAAAAATACATCTATTGAAACCAAAACAAATTAACTTAAACTACATTCTAATACTAAAAAAATAATATAGAGTTAGATAAATGTCGATAAAAGTTAAGTAGGTATAATAAAATATGCATCTATGATATATCATTAATTAAAAAAGAACAAATTGGAATTGGTGGACTCCTTTCAAAAAAACATTAGGGGGGAAAACTCAGGTCGCAAATACTTAAAGGTTGAGAAACGCTGCTCTACTCTAATACCCCTCTTGCCTTCAATGAATTCTAAAAACTTCCTAATGCTCGCAGTGCTGTACCCGCCACCGAGTATGTACTGGGACAAGTTCATACTCATCACAGACGTCAGTGTTACTGCCTTCGTGCTCACGATCACTTAGGTCGCTGTGACAATCACTTTGACTTCTAAAAGTCCTGCTATATCCATGCAGTGGCCCACCAGCTACGTGACTTTTCTTTGCGGATTATTTTGTATCTGATTTTTCTTTTTGTTTTCGAGTGCGAACTGTAAATTCCTCCCCACACACCCCCAGTCCTGCACTCTCCCTCTGATCAGTCTCGCCACTCACACCCACTGCTGTCTCATTCCTCTGTCCTTCCACAGAGTTTGTTTCGGTGCACTCAGATTGGCACCCATCAGCACACACCGGTGTTTCTGCATCCACATCAGTAGCCTTAGCTCCATTTACAGCAGGGACGATGGGCGCGGCTCTCTCTGTGCTGACCTTCGCCGTCTTATCCCCACCGCTGCCGACCTCTGCAGTCTCTGGCTTATCTTTACTCGGTTCTCTATCCACAGACTCACACAGAGCACTTTGAACTGACTCGTTTTCAACAAGATCGCCGGGCTCAGCCAACGCATTCCCTTCAGTAGTCTCAGGAGCGACTGTTAACACTACAGCGCATGGGGAGCAAATCACTCACAACCTGCGCTTCGGCTATGAGCTCATTTACCTCTGCAGTCTCCTCATCATCCATACTGTCCACCTCCTAACCGCTCTCATACTCCGTCTCATCGTTCTCTAAAGCAGGGGCAGCGCTTCGGCCCACTGATAAAACGGTCTCATTCTTACATTGAACACCTTGTGTCCAGCCTTCCCACAGTTGAAACACTTCATTGAGTCCGAAGTAACAAAAACCACATAATCACAGCCATCAACCTTAAATCTTAAAGCTATATTTATGTCTTCATTCATGTTGTTCAATGCCATAAAAACCTGCCTCCTAAACGAAACAACGTGTTTCAATTCTTTCATTTTACAGCCCAACAGAATCATCACTACGTCTGATAGAACCTGGCCATATTGGCACAATTCTTGCACCAAAACATCATTCTTTAACAAAAGTGGGACATTTGGAATTATAACCTTTTTTGCAGGCGCTGATAGAGGTAAAACAGGAAGCAAAGCGCCATTAATAATAACCCCTTCTTCCACAAGTTTATTAACCAGAGATTTCTCGTTAACAAAAACCACCACCACCTTATTCATTCTTGAGTCTGAATGGAAGTTTTCATAGCTGACAACTTTGCTGACAGCCACAACACACTCTTCAGCTGAAACTTGGCTCTAACAGTACTTTAGCCCCATGTCGGCAAGAAAGATTCTCATAAAACTTAGGCATTAGACCAGGTGATGGCCCTTCGGATGCGGGTATGGCTACACGCCAAAGCCGTGTCTTATTCGATAAAAAATAATACTATAATAATACTACTAATAATAATAATAATTTAGATTTAGAAAAAAAGAAAAACAAAAAGCCTTACAGGAAGACAGAAACATCCAAACTCCCACACCACGACTCAGACACGGCCACTCCAGACCACACTAATCGAAAGACACACTGACAGCAAGACAGTAGCGATAGATAGATAGGGTTAGGGTTAAACCGTAACTTTATTTGTCCCCAGGTGGAAAGTTGGCATTTTAAAGAAGGTCTTTAAATAAATAAATACATAACTAGATAAATAAATATATATACACATATATAGTAAACATGGCCGCTCCAATCTCTTTTTGCACCAAAGAGCAACAAGCAGTGACCTGGTGTTTCTGGGCCGAAGGTGTACAAGAGGCTGAAATGTATAGATGGCTTTCTGCACAATACAGAGACAGTGTTTTACTACGGCGGATTGTTTACGAATGGATTAAGAAGTTCAAAAATTATTGGACAAGTGTTAAACTTGAAGCAAGAGCAACACCCCCATCCACGTCCACGGACAGATGAGTGACTATCAATGAAGTGGCAAATCATATGTAAATTTTAGTTATGGTCTGCATATGACATCATCCACAACAGAAACAGACTTGACTTACATACAGTTGAGTCAGTGCCAGATGTGATCAGAAACAGCTCATAGAGGAGCAGAGGCGCAATAGTCTAACGACATGTCAGTGCTTATTAGACCATATTTGAAGACAGTCATCACTGCAGTCATCACTGCAGATGAAAGAATTCTGATGGATGCCTTTAATCAATGCCTTTGAGGATTCTGAAGACCTGGATTACGTCTCAACATGGTCTCCTCTGCTCGAGACAAAACAAGTTTAATTCTCTCAGTCTGTCACATGTCCTTAAGTCCTGGGATGTACCGGGTTGCTCTCCTCTGCACAGTTTCGAGTGCTGTTATGTCTTTCTTGTAGCGTGGTGACCAGTACTGCACACAATAGTCCAGATGTGGTCTTATTAGTGCATTATACAGCTTGTAACATCTCTCAATTTATATTCATCATTTTGTATAACTTTTGAATCACTTCTGCACATTACATAGATGATGAAAATGTTTTGTCAAAATAAACCCCTAAATGTGTCCCATCTTGTATTTTAGTTGATGTACATCTCCAGTGCTTTGCACTTTCCTACACTAAATTGAATAAACATTAAAGAGGCTGGCACCACTTATATAGAGAAATGGAAGTGAAAATCTTTAAGGAAAATGACTGATCATGTGATCTCAACATCTGCATCTTGGAGAGTCTTTGCTCATAGAAACAAGCAGTATACAGAAAAATAAGGCATAAAGATAAAACACAGAATATTTTCCTTGCAAAGGCAAGACATTCATTTAGGAGATTAAATATAATGAGCAAGAAAGTGAAAATATGTTTACAGTCAACTGCCTTGTTGGTACGCACTATTTCTCTACCACAAACAGCTATAAATATTCTCTAATAAATACCGCTCTCTTGCAGCATGTTGTAAAGATTCTGTCTTTGTTGCAGCCTCTGAGCCATCAGCAGGGGATGCTAAAATGTCTTGTGTTTGCAATCCTGCTTATGGTTTTGATAAATACCTATACTTAAACAGCAATTGGGTGAAGCCGATGTGTACAAACAAGAACGCCATGTAAATCAGCAATTACAGCGGCATAATTGCACTACAGCTGCACTTAGAATATCACATTGAGTTGAAAAGTGCATTATAGTGCCACGTTGCTGCAAAACTGCATTTATAATGTGCTTAAATGACTTTCAAATTACACTCTGCTTGTTAAGGATTTCTTTCAGACTTTATTTCCTTTTCTCCACTGCATTCACTTCAACAAATGATACTGTTTTTTGAGGAAAGCACTGTCATTATAATTTGTGGATGACTGCCTGATGGGAATAATATAACTTTAAATAAAAAATGTAAATCTTCATTTAGAGTGCAGCATTTCCGTTTATACATGAGGCTACATATTGTTAATGAAGGTACAAGTTGATCATCTGAATCAGGAAAACTGAAGTAGCATCTGTTTTTAATTGCTGCTTTCTTAATAATCACATATTTACATTATAAATAATATATTAGAGCCAGTCATAAGGAGAAATACAAACTGTGATAAAGCAGGGGCACTCTGTGCTGCAAAAGGCATCAGTACTGTTATGGTGTAGCCAGGGGTGTCGAACTGGATCAAGTTTATTCTACGCTTATTGAGTGGTTTTGTTATTTTTTATATATGAATTGCCTTTTTATGTTATCTATTAGGGTCATAATATTGACCTGAATTTTCTTGATTTATGTGAGTTCATTTTTATGTTTTCTTTAACTGTTTAAGTGTTGTGTTTCCTTGTGTTTCGACTTATTCTCTTATGTTCCTAATATTTGGTGGGTGGGGCACAAGGTGGCGGGGTCACCCTGATGCAAAACTCTCCTTTGTTTAAAACACACATTCTGAAACTCTCCACAACATGTTTTTTTCCATCTTGAGAATGTTGCAAGATTAAGACATTTTCTAAATATGCAAGATACTGAGAAATGAATTCATGAGTTTATTTCTAGTAGGATTGACTACGTCAATGCAGTATTCACTGGATGTCCAAACTGTTCTTTATACAGCTTTCAGTTATTTCAAAATGCTGCTGCAAGAAACATTACAAGAACAAGAAAATTCGAACACATACAGTAACTCCAGTTCTCATGTCCTTACACTGGCTCCCGGTTAGCTTAGGGCAGATTTCCAAATCATCCTTTTAAAGTATAAATCCTTAAATGGCCAAGGCCCTGCTTACTTACTTGAGCTTTTCATTATTTACAAATGAGAGCGCACATTGAGATTTCAGGATGCCGGCCTACTTAAGATTCCAAGGATTAATAAAATAACAGTGGGAAGTCGCACGTTCAGTTTTAGGGCCCAAAAGCTGTGGATTGGTCTCCCTGCTAGCATAAGAGATGCCCCTTCATCCAGAGCTTGCTTTTAAATCCAGGCTGAAGACTCACTACTTTACCCTGGCATACCCTGACTAGAGCTGCTGATTAGCTGCACATACTGCATTTCCGTTTATAAGTCATTTGTGCATAAATATAAGAGTTACAATATTTAGAAAAAAAAATTACTAACATTCCTCTATTCTGTTTCTCTTCTTGGTTTCTGGATATGACACTTGGTGCCACTTCTCTACTACTGACTGAGGTCTTGAGGGCCATGACTTTGTTTTGATTTTATCTTTCACAATTTTAATCTCCACCATTGTTAACTGGCCATATTTCATTAATTAATTAATGGATAGATATTATTGGCTTCCATTTATGTTTAAACATTTTCTATCTAGTTCTATGTGTGTTTTAGCAAATCTGCTTTTACATGTGGACCAGTTCTGTATTTAGTAATCAGTATAATCTGTACTTGTATATTAGCTAAAATTGTTCACAGTGATCTGCGTCTGCAATAAGTAAAGAACAATATACAAAAAATAAGTTGTATTGTGTTGTTTTATCATGTAATGTTACTGCATCCACACTATACTAAAGACCTTTTAGTTTTAAAATGATCTTAACATTATTTAAAGATGATGCTCTTAATAACTACACCATTATGTAGGATTTTAATTGAAATTTGAAAAAATAATTTAATTTTGTTGCTACATTAAAAACATATTTTAAGTGAGCTGATTTATACATATGTTTCTATCTAACAATCAATGAGTTAGTTACTCCTTTACAATATACTAGACATTCTGAGTCTTCTGGAAGCTCCAGGAGTCTCCCAGAAATCAACATCTTCTCCCAGATTCCTACAAATGAGAAATCTCTCTTCTTTCCAATTATTTTGGCAATACCAGTTACAAAAAAAAAATAAAAAATACCGTATTGTGATAATAAAGCAACACAGACATCATAAAGATTTGGGGCAGCCTGCCGTATATTGTTTTCCCGGCTGCAAAAGTTGAGTTTTTGAAGCACGATGTGCATAGAACAGAGTCCAAAACAGAACTCATCATTACAGACAAAGATGGAGGCTTTAAAGGCCTGTAAAGAAAGTGACATCTTCAAAAGTGCCAGAATCGGAAATGATGTCTTCTGTACTGGATGTGACGTCAGCAAAGGGGCCGGCACAGGAAGTGATGTCTTCTGGACCGGATGTGACGTCAGCAAAGGGGCCGGCACCGGAAGTGATGTCTTCTGAGGTGCCGGAACCTTGCAGGATTTCCCGGGAGAGGTCTGTAGGGAACTGAGAAAGACAGTCAGTGCACTCCGCCGCCCCCCTGGTTGGACGTTTTATTACAACTCAGGCCCTTTAGCTGCCTCCTACTCTCACATGTGTGACAGTATATACTCGCGTTTAAGTTCTCCTGAGGATAAGTCGGGGCTTAATTTTACTGTATAATTTCCAGTATTTTATAATGTAGGTCATATAAGTTGAATGAGGAAAACTCACGCTATTCGTCCAAGAAATTATGATATGCTATCTACGATGGAGCGTTCGATCAAAAGGAAATATGAAGCTGGTCTTAAACTAAAAGTCGTTGAAGTTGCGAAAGAGATCGGTAACTGCACTACTGCCACAATATTCGATGTGTGTGAGACACTGGTGTGAGATTGAAGGAAGCAAGAAGATGTAAAAAAAAAAAAATAATAAAATGTAAGTGTTGTATTTTTGAACGGGTGTATAAATCGGGGTCTGCTTTTATGATCGATTTTTTGGGTTTCAAGGCCCGACTTATACACGAGTATATACGGTAATATTTCCACTGTTCTTTTCTCTTACAGAGTTACACCCCCCCCCCAGTCTGAGAATGATTCTGTCCAGGATTTTACAGACAGTGCCATTGCTGCACACTCATCACGCATGTATCTTAAGTACAGCACTTTGCTTTTTCAATGTTTGTGTATACGTCACAAAGAAATGGAGGAGCACCCACAACAAAAGACCAATTTTTCATCAGATTACTCAGTGTTTTACCTTTGCCTTACATGTGTTAAAGAAAATGTTACATGAGCTCTAGCATTGTTTATGACAGAGAGTTTTCTGTAGCCAGCAGGCAAGGAAGTGGGAAGGATGATGTTGTGGGTGCTACAGCACCTCATGTGTTTGCATAAAAATTGAGAAGTATTAGTACGGCCGAACTTCTGCACTGGTTAACGCCCAGGGCCCCACAAGCTACAGGGGCTGCAAAATTTTTTATTAACTTGTAAGAAAAAAAAAAATTGTTCTTTGTTTTTCTCAGACGTTTAGACTGGCTGATCATGTTCTCTTGCTCATTACTGTTATTTCTTGGAAATAACTCATCCACTGCTAGTCACTCACATGTGTGCCACCTTCCCCCTGTCTACTCATCTCTAATAGACAGCGGGTCTTGACGTAGCTTGTGGCTACAGAATGTATGGCATATGGGCTGTCGGAAAGTGAAATGCGTGAAGAAGAAATCATTGTGTTGTGTTAATGACAGAGAAGTGTCCAGGGACTTCATTATACAGTAAATTCCAGTTCTAGTGGTAAAAAAACACATGAAGGTGATGACTTTGCTCAAATGGTCAACTCTGATGCCAATTCTTATACATGCACTGTTTTGTCCTTTATGTCTAATTTTTTAAAGGCCTTTGAAGGTCCTCATCAAAGTACATCACCACTGCTGGGTCCATAGCTAAAAAATAAAGTTTAGGGACCGCTGGCCTAGACCTTGGTAAGTCCATTCCAAGTCTAAATGATTCCAGTTGTAAGGTAAGCCCATATTGTTTTAAATAACTAGTAGCCTAATAAGTATCACGTTGAGTATATTCCATCCATCCATTTTCCAACCCGCTGAATCCGAACACAGGGTCACGGGGGTCTGCTGGAGCCAATCCCAGCCAACACAGGGCACAAGGCAGGAAACAATCCTGGGCAGGGTGCCAACCCACCACAGACGTTGAGTATATTATCACATGTAATTTTTCCTTTTACTTCATATGTGTGCTGGCTTGTTGGAAAGAGTAGTTATTTGGGACTTTTGTACTTTCTTACGCCTCGACCCGGCACTGAGCAGCACACATTGAAAGCAAACTCCAGGCTGTTAATAAGGTCTGAAGTCATGACGAGCTGCTAGCTTTTTCTGTACTCAGTGTATATGACTCAGAAGACTGAGGTTGGTCAACAAAACCATTATCTGAAATGCCTTCTGGAAAGCAGCTCACTACTGAAAAACAAATACTTGTCAATTAAATACAAATACCTTACAATTGACACGTTGATAGAGACAATCACTAACGTCTACATTGCTGAGCAGAATATTGCTGCTGTCAAATCATTTATGGTTTGGTAAAGTCTTTTGGCAATGAAGCAATACAAACTTCAGCCATTTACTGATGTACTTTGTCCACTCTGCTGAACAACAGGTAAAGTTTATTGGAGGTTTGACAAAAGTGTCTGCAAACTTGCAAAAAGCTAAGCTTGCTATATTTGTATTTTTAATGTATTTAATTTTTTAAATGAAATAAATAAAATAAATGGTGGCCTTTGCTGCAGTAGCATTAGACTCGTTTCTCATGCATGCATTGTATGCAGGTCATGTAGGCCTATGTGGACCACATACAGTATGTCTTTCTGGATGGCAAGACCCTTACCAAAAAATTGTCCCCACGGCCCTGCCAGCAGGTATAGTATTCTGATTCTGATTAGTTACAAATAAATAGGCAGCATGCAGGTGTATTTCTCAAATTAATGAAACCAAATTCTGATTTCTTGCTAGGTTACTAACAAAAATGGAAAAACAATAATTGTGATATACTGTTTTAATCCCTTACTGTATCTATATATATAAAATTCAGCATCATTTCCAAATGGTTGGAGCGATTTTCATGAAACTTAGTACACATGTTTCTCATTGGCCAACTAAAAATACTATAGGGTGAAATCAACCTTAACCCACCCCCTTCTGGGTAGGTTGTTGGGTGATTTTGCGGTCTTGTATGCATGTTATCATCCAGTTGACACTCGGAACGACCACCACAGGGCGAACTGGAGGTGACTGCCAGCATTCTATATATTTGAGCACCACCGCACCGGACACTGACTGACTGACTGACCACCACACCCTTGTTGCTTTTGAAATTAAATAGAGTTGGCCGGTTCCAAGCATCAAATGGATGATAACATACATACAAGACCACTTCTTACGTTTCTTATCAACACAGTAACAGGCAAGTCTGAATGAAGAAGTGACAGAGCAGAAGCACAGTTGACATCTTTTATTGTCGAGCACAGCCTGCCCTTTCAGATGAAGACAGAATTCAGAGGGCAGTTCGCACATGTAACTTTGTTGTCTTGCAAAATCAACAATTTCATCAACTCGTCAACGCACACTGCTTTGATTTGGAGGTATCTGTGGATCTGTTAAAGTAGCCGAACATGCTGTATGTAATTATAACGAAAGTTTAAAATAAAGTGGAGTGGTGATACAGCATTTATCCCCAAACTCCCCCCGAAAAAGCTCCCTGAAATCAGTTCTTCAAGGCTGGGATGTCGGGTGTACACCATCACAAGGCATTTTACGAAGAAAACATGAATGCAATTCACAGTAACAAAGTGAAATAGGCGAGCATTCAACACATGATAAATTACAAGGAAACAAACTTTAAAGACTTTACACAAGTCAACACAAACTGACACTGTGAGCTGACAGTAAAGTAGAATAAAGATCAGAACAGGAGGTACAGAGGAGTCAATTAAAAGTAAGCTTACACCGTATGGCCGATCTTATCTCTCAGGTGTAAAAAAATGTGTCCTAAATCTGTCTTCTATTAGTTTTCACTATTGGCCTTTCTTTCATTTTTTTCCATATAAAAATAAAAAAGTTCTTCTTCATCCTTTATGTGTAAATCTCTAAAGACCTTTGAAGATCCTCATCAAACTACATCACAGTGCTAATTTTCAAAAGAATGTACATTTTTTTCTCTAGCTCTTCTGCGTAAGCTTAATTTTTGTTCGAATTCATCCCTAATTGCTCACTGAACTATTTTAATATAAAGACGGTAGAAATGTTCATAATTATAAATAATCAAACTCCTTATATGAAACACACTAAATTAAATTCTGGGGTCACCACGTACCCTGTGTTTATTGTGACCTCCAGAGGGTGTAGCGGCATCTCAAACCCTCAACACAACTGACATGACAACAGTCACTGGGTCAAGTACAATCATTTTTATCTTTTCCAGTACCTTTACAGGGCTTTCTAGAATCCTCCCACACAGCACATCACAACAATATTATACAGATCTTCTTCTTTCACCATTTTTTTCCTCCAAGCAAGTGTTGTCCTCTGCCTCCCAGCTCTGACTTACTGAGGTGAGGTGGAGCGATTTCTTTCATCCAAGACCTGGGAGAGCTTCTGATGTCGGGACATGGTTCTTTGGAAGCTCTTCTGGGTCATGAAGAAATCCCATAAAGTAAGGTTCACAGATCCCTGTGGCACCTCCTGTCAGAACCCATGGAAGCCACAGGGCCACCCTGTCGAACAACAAATCCCAGGATGCCCTCACAGAGGTCTGTACGGGTGCCGTAGACCAGGAATACTACCATCTCATGTCTTGGGGGAACAGATAGGTCATATGCAGTATTTTATCTCTCCCTGTAATGGCCTCCTGACCGGGCAGATGTCCTCGACTGAGACCTTCCGAGATATCAGCATCTCTGCTATGTTGTTGGCACCTTCTATCCATCTCTTGGCTGAAGCAGGGAAAATCTCACCTCGTTCCTGTCCCAGTATTTGTTTGGCTTCCAGGTCGGGCAAGTGTCTATGAACACTCCCGGCTATGACTCCAGCTCATGCTTGCCATTCTTTACACTATCCTAGCAGTGTATGATGTGAGGCAGGGAACTACCTCATAGTTACTAAAAATGGTGATCTTTAAAACCCTCATGGGAATGACGACAGCAATCAAGACTGCCAGAGTCACCCCCCAACAAGCAACCTCATGTTGGAGTTAGTAAGAAAGCCACATAATGGCAACGTCCGAAGAGAAACAAAAATGGCATTGAGATCAAATAGTTATAACCACATCTAATGCAAAGTATAGTATTATCAATAAAGTAAAGTTTAATGTAAAGTATACAAAAAGTTTCTCTAAGTTAATAAACCTGTCTAGGTAGGTTACTGTTACCTTAGAAAATCTTACATTCTTCATAAAAAATGAAATACTATGTGGATTCATGGCAGCATAAAGCCTTTGCTAATTCATTAGACTGTTTTGGGAATTGGCCTAATTCTCTAATAGCTTGGTGTGAAGTAATGTCTCAGTGGACATTGCTGTTTAATGAGCAATGGTGATAACCACACTTAAAAAAACATTTCAATTTATATGCTTAGCAGACATGCTTATTCAAAGTGAATTACAAAAAAGGTCAACATAATTGAGCAAACATCAGTCTGGGGGGCTGTTTGGGAACACGTGATACAGCACAAAGTTATAACATTGACCACCACAAGTGAAGAGTTCAAAAGTTACAAAAATCTAACAGCTAACATCAGTTGGACAGAAAATCACCAAACAAGAGTCTTCAAATGCTTCTTAAATACATTGAGGGAAGTCAATATTTTGAATTGAGGTGGACACTTCTTTCTACCTGCTAGGAGTTACACATAAAGAGTCTGGCTTGAAATTTGATGCCACCAGACACCATTCATCAGCAGACCTGAGTGGACGAGAAGAAGCAGAGGACCTCACAAGGTGTCTCCATAGATATGTAGGTTTCTGAGCCATTCACTACTCTATAGGCAAACATGAAGGATTTGAACAGGGAACCAGGGTAGTGCTCTGTAAAGAGGAGTGACATGTGCTCACCTTGATGGGTTGAACATTACATGTGCTGCTACAATTTGAATCATCTGTAGTGGCTTGGTGACACATACCGGTACTCCTACCAACATAGAGCTTCAGTAGTCCAGATGTGACAAGACCAAAACCTAGACCAGAAGTTGTCCTGCATATTCTGACAGAAATGGTCTGATCTTCTGGACATTGTATAAAGAAAATGTTGTAGACTAAGAGACCGTTGCAACATGGTCGGTGAAGGACTCTTGTAACACATGTGAATGCTAGAGGTCGCTGTTGCCCCTTTAAACCCAACAGTCAGATACACCAGACACAGGGTAAAAGCATGAAGAAATTCTGTTAATTCTTTTTCCTCCTTCACAGTGCCTTTCAAGCACCACAGCCACCATAAACAATTAAATAAACAATAAATCAACACAATTCTCTTTCCTCCACACCTCCCAGCAAGCTCTGTCCTACTCCTCGTCACTCCAGGTCGCTTGATGGGTCTCCAGCAGTCCTTCATATAGTTCTTGCCCCCGAAGTGCTTCTGCCCTTCCACCCAGGTGACTTCCTCGCACTTTCGGGTCAGGTGGAGAATTGGCTTTTCTTCAGCCCGGAAGTACTTCAGAGCTTCCGTCTTCGTGATTCATGAGTAATTCCAGGCTATGGATGAAGTTTGATCCTTTCACAGCTCCTCCTGGTGGCACCCACGGTACCCAACAAGGCTGAGAAACCTCACTCCAAATCCCAGGATGCCTTGCGGGAATCCGGGGCACCACTACACTCCAGAGGAGCTGCCATCTGGCATTTTGGGGGTGGCAGCAGCTTTTGGACACTCCTTCCCCCCATCCTTCCATCATCAGGGCGCTCCGGCCAGGTTGAGCTGCAGGCCATCTATCACACACACCATCTTAATTCAAGAGTCCCAACTCATGTCCAATAATACAAACATCAAAGCCTATTCTGATATATTTTAAATATAAAAAACCCCACCCCGGGTGGCACGGTGGCGCAGTGGTAGCGCTGCTGCCTCGCAGTTAGGAGACCCGGGTTCGCTTCCCGGGTCCTCCCTGCGTGGAGTTTGCACGTTCTCCCCGTGGGTTTCCTCCAGGCGCTCCGGTTTCCTCCCACAGTCCAAAGACATGCAGGTTAGGTGGATTGGTGATTCTAAATTGGCCCTAGTGTGTGCTTGGTGTGTGTTTGTGTGTGTCCTGTGGTGGGTTGGCACCCTGCCCAGGATTGGTTCCCTGCCTCGTGCCCTGTGTTGGCTGGGATTGGCTCCAGCAGACCCCTGTGTTCGGATTCAGCGGGTTGGAAAATGAATGGATGGAAAAACCCACCCCATGAGGTACAAAGTAAATGCTTGTTTTAGAACTTGGCAGGCGTTTATCAGTGCTGAAGATGATGCACCATTGTTAGCTTTAGATATTTCAGTATCTCTCACTGATTACTAAAGCTGTCTTCCCTTTTCCTTTCTATATGGATAGAGAAGAGGGTATGTGATCTGAGTAATATGTAGTTATGAATATCGTATACAACCTTATCTGAATTGTGTTACTTTAAAATCTTTAAACAATAAATTAAAATCTTTGGATAATGGACTTGCTAATAAAATAAATCACTTTTTTATTCACATTATAGCTATCCTTCTGTGGCACAACCAGGGCTGCGTTTCAGCCGAAGTTCACACAATTATCTACACTTGAGAGGGCAGCATGCTGCACAGCAGTCCAGTAATCTGCCATTTCTTTCAGAGATGCATCTGTTAAGAGTCGGCACTGCACACACTGACATCTCTTTGAGCAACGGTAGGAGGACTGGAGGTACAGAAGGTAACTCAGCAACTTTCTTAACCCTGCATTTTAAATGAGTTAATGTGCATCCCCTACACTGACATTCAGCATACTGGGGCCAAACTCAGTCTGCTGGAGCTATGAGGCAGCAGTGTTAACCATTGCACCACAACGCCAACCTCAGTAGATCATTCTTTAGCAGTATCTCAAAAGTACTGTATATTGGAAAGCCTCAGAGATTAGTGAGTCTTCAGAAGACAAGATTCAGAAATACTTTTAGACTTAGATTTCTACCCAGCTCTCACCCCCCTCTTTGGCAGCCTGCCTAGATAATTTAAGTACGTCTTTGTCTTTGCAGTGCAGCCTGGTGAGCTTTGCATTGCAGCAAAGATTAAATAAACCACAGGCAAAGCACAGCAAGGATTGCTTCTCTTCTGCCATAATTACTTCATTAATCATATGTAACGAAGCAGTCAGCAAAAACACAATATTCGGCTCATATTTGGCATAAAAATAGCCAAAAGTTTAAAATTGCCTCAGATTTGGCTTTTGCCTACATTTATTTAAATACAACTAACAGAAAGCAACATCTAATTTTAATTTCTAAACAAAGCTCTCCTGTTTCTTTTTTCTGAAGACATTAGTGTTTAAAATTGGCAAAAAGCCGGTCTCATTTGCTACCATCCAGCTCCAGTTTCATCAGACTGGCATCACTATAGAAATATCAACAAATACATTTCATTCTTAGTGTTTGCATGTTACTTTCTGCAACTCTTTTGGAATTCAATCATATCTAATCTAGCCTCACAGATATGATTGTAGCATTCTATCCATAGACATATTTATTCAGTGTAACTGTAACATTTTAATTTTTTTGAAAATTGAAGGTTATATAGATGCCTCTAATTATTTCATATGTCTGCAGAAAATTGTTTAAAAATTTATTTTCAAGTATACTCTGAATAAAATTTAGTGCAATGTCTCCTGAAGACTAGTTCTGGCAGTTGTGGACACCAGGGGGTGCTCCAGCTCCACAAACACCCAACACAAGCAGGCTCAGACACAAGTTAAAAGCACAAAGACTCTTCATTCATGGTAAACTCTTCTTTACCAAGCATTTCCCACAACCACATCCACAAGTATATGTAATAAGCACAATTCTCGACACAATACAGCAACTATTTTCTTCTTTCTCTCTGTCACCGCCTCTTCCCCTCCTCCTCAAAAGGGTTGTTCACCTTTCTCCCAACTCTGGTTCGTCCGTGTCATGCAGGCAGCTCGTTTGATCTCCCACCCAGGAGTACTTCTGGTGCTCCATAGATGTGGTCCAAAAGCACTTCCAGGTGAGACAGAAACCCCATGAAGTAGGGCTCCCCAGTCCCTGCAGTACCCCCTGGCAGCACCTACAGAACCAAACAAGGCTGCGCTGGAATCAGAGGCACCGCTGCAACCCATTGGCGAAGAAAATGAATGCCCTGTGTATGTCCTCTCTCCCCCAGTCCTTCCATCCTGAGGGCGTCCTGGCTGGGTAAGGATGCGATCCGTCCCTCGTATAGTATACCAATACATTTTTAATACTACATACACCGTATATTTAATTTAATATCACAGGGCAGGTACTGTAATGCATATTAGATAGGCTAAAGGTTCAGGCGTGTTGTCGTGCAAGTGCTAATTGTCCTGAGTCGTTTACCAGAATAGATGAGGGAGATCTTTAATAAGACTATTTGTCTTTTAAGGCTGATGGCACAACTTCTAGTCGTAGGGTACCTAAGATTTGCTGACTGCAGTTGCTGATCTCATCTCTGGACCTTGTCAATTTACACAACTGAAAATTAATGGACATGTTAATTTTAATGACTGGGCACTGAGCTTCCAGCACAGTTGTGCTCACCCTTTTTTGTGACAGCCAATAGCATGCTGCCTCATGGAGCCAGTGCTGTATGAAAGGTTAGCAAGTACAATGAGTTTAGACACAATCTGTGCCCTTTTTTCATTTTCATTTCCCTATTCTGTTATGGTACATAAAACACAAGTCACCAGACAAATGAAGTTCTATTCTCTTTGTGGGGTCCAAAACACTTGCATTCTTTATTACCTGTCACTTATTATTTGCATTGTGAATTCGGATGAACGTTCATTGGTTGTCAGCTCTTGCACACAGAGCACTCCACCACAACTAAAGACAAAACCAAAGTTTGTCGTGGTGAGTCATAGACTACTGCATCTGTCACTGGGTCTGTTAGTCTATGTGGCTGGCCTTCATGGGTGCATGCCACCGACTCCCTCTGACTCACTAAAATTATATAAATGAAGGCCACAACTGAAAATCGCTGAAAAAGTTGTCTAATGTGACATGGCCTTAAGGTAGTAAATGTCCTGTATAAAAGAAAGTTGTGTGGCAGTAATATTCTTAGCCAACTTCACCACCCTCTGGTAAACTTTGTGATCCTGAGCTGAACAGGAGCTGTACCAGTATGTTAAATAGCCAGCAAGGATGGACTCCACTCTGCATTTGTAGATGCTGATGAGCATAGATGATGACATCCAGCTTTATCCTGACATCTATGGCAGTAGTTATTGGTGAGTCTTCTTGACAATGACAAAGATGTGTTGTGCCCACATTAGGTTACCAATAATGGTACCTATAAGAAATTTATAGCTGTTGAACTTTATAGCTTATCGAATTTATAGCTTATGGAAACTTCAAAATACTATACATAAAAACTATGTGAAAGAAAGTAACTAAAGAGCTCCAGAACATCTCCACTGGTATAAATAAAAATGTGGTCTGCTTCGCTACTTCCTGAGGTCTACGGCTGCCTTCTTTATTTTGCTGGCATTATTATTATTGTCCTGGCACCACTTTGTCAGAAGGCAAGTCTGTCCCCTATAAACTTGTGTTATCTTTGATGGTGATCAGGTCTATGATGCTTATGGTTTCAGAAAATTTACTGATGGATTTGAAGCTGACTGCCCACAAAGTCATAAATGAACAAGAAGTGCAGTGGTGGGTTCAGCACACCCTGGGGATGCTTGTGTATGGCTGAAGTAATGCTGTGAATGTTCTTTCAGAACTGTAATCATCACAAAGAGGCACTGCATATGTACATCCGTACATTTTCTATATCCATTTTCCATCTGATCAAAGTTCCATGGAGCCTGCATGCTTACTGGTATCCGTCTATGTAAACTAGGAAAAAAGTTGAATGGCAATCTATTATATTTCAGAGCACAGTCACCAACACTGAACCAATGAAGAGTGGTCATCACCTTATATTTTTGGAATGCTAGAGGGATCCAAAGTCCCAGTATTTATCCATTTATCCATTTGATGAACCAACTGTTTTGTTTCTCAGAGATAATTCTGGATGCTCAAAAATTTTCAATAATATACACCAACTTGCAGAAACAAGAAGATACATATGTGAAGGAAAATGAAGGGCTTTGATTGTTTGCACAGGAATAATTGGCATTTGTAGTTCGTATTTTGAGAAAAATGAGGAACACAGAGTGACGTACAAGAGTGCAGGAAGATGCACACAGGTCAATTATATCCTATGCAGGAGGGCCAGTCTGAAGGAGACTAGAGACTGCAAAGTGGTGGCAAGGGAAAATGTAGTTAGGCAGTATAGGATGGTGGTCTGTAGGATGATGCTGGAGATCAAGAAGAGGAGGAGACTGAGAGCAGAGCCAAGGATCAAATGGTGGAAGTTGGAAAAGGAAGACTGCAAGGTGGACTGCTTGGTGTGACATCTGGACAGAGGAATGAGGATATGGAAACCTGGTGGTGGAATGGGGAAGTACAGGAGAGTATACAGAGGAAGAAGATGGTGAAGAAGAAGTGGGATAGTCAGAGAGATGCAGAAAGTAGACAAGAGTACAAGGAGATAAGGTGTAAGGTGAAGAGGGAAGTGGCAAAGGCTAAAGACAAGGCATATGATGAATTGTGTAAGAGGTTGGAAACTAAGGAGGGAGGAGGGAGAAAAGGACCTGTACCCATAGGCTAGACAGAGGGACCAAGCTGGGAAAGAAGAGCAGCAGGTTAGGGTGATAAAGGATGAAGATGGAAATGTACTCACAAGGGAGGAGGGTGTGTTGAGAAGATGGAAAAAGTACATTGAGAAGCTGATGAATAAAGAGAATGAGAAAGAGAGAAGGTTGGATGATGTAGAGATAGTGAATCAGGAACTGACCTTTATATAGCCTCACTGATGATGACATAATTGTACTGTGCATTGCATTGTGGGACTTGCTACCATGGTAATGAGCAAAGCAAAATTCTTAAAATGACGGTGCCCACTATAAAAACAAAATGGTATCAAAAACAGCATTAAAAAACTATAAACTTTTAAATGTCTCCAAGTTGCAAACAGACATCAGAAATAAATCCTCTGGGTCAGAAAACTACAGAAAAGATGCATAACTCATTTTAAAACTTTAGGAAAGCTCAAGGAAACGCAAATATAAACATGAATTGCAACACTCTTCATATAAAACCTGGACGAAGGAAAACGTTTGTGATGGCGATGAACAAAGAAAATGAAGGATTGCGATATTTGACACACAATTTTACACAAATGACTGTTGTCAAGGCTAAGGAAGACAGTTTTGTTGGTCCACAAATCAGACACACCATCAATGGCAAGGAGTTCAAAGATCTGCTAGTGGGGCAAGAGAAAATCATATGGAAGGCATTCAAGGGTGTTATTGAGAATATTCTTGGCAACTGCAGAGCACCAAACTACATTCAGCTGGATGCTTCAAGCGTGCAAAACCATGAAGTGCAACATGTTGCTAAAGATTTGTTTTCTGCATTTACAACTGGGTTTCTTCCCTGCTGATCTTGGTGCAGTCAGTGATGAACACGGTGAAAGGTTTCAGCAGAACATCACAGCAATTTAAAAGTGGGATCAGGACAAGTGGAATCCATCAACGCTGGCCGACTTTTGCAGCATCAGAGTCTTAGGACAAATAAAAATCAGCTGCAAAACCACTAGCACTTTGGAACTAATGCAATGTGTCATCATCATTAAGTGATTAAACACACTAGATTCCATATAAAGCTAATTTCATGTACTGTATCCGTAAATTCCAATGTAATACGGTCAATGTGAAATTGTATTTGTGGTTAGCTTGAAATTATCATAATCGCTTAATATTTTTCAGGAAACAAAACAAAATGCTGTCCAGTGATTTTTCATTGGAAAATGTGACGTTATTGAAAGTGGATCCTAATGCAAAATACAAATCGAAAACCCAAAATTGTCATTGAAATAACTATTAGAAAAGTCCTAAATAAACTGAATTTACTACAAAACACACACCAAATAAATACACCAAACGGTCTTTTGTTTTCAAACTAATTACGGATCAGCCAAAAATCCTTTAGATTGACCTTTATGTGGTCGTGTCTGTGGTGTACTGTTTCACCATAGGAAACAGACCAACAAGTGTAGTCAATAAAGAAAACAAAGGAAGTGAAAAACTATGTCTAGAAAAATGAATCCATCCATCCATCCATCCATCCATCCATTATCTAACCCGCTATATCCTAACTACAGGGTGACGGGGGTCTGCTGGAGCCAATCCCAGCCAACACAGGGCGCAAGGCAGGGAACAAACCCCGGGCAGGGCGCCAGCCCGCCACAGAATCTGAAGAATATTTAAAGAGCAGACATGAATTCCACATGTTTCAAAACTCTCATTAGATGGTAAAAAGAAAATCACAGAAAAAAAGATTCTGACTATGACACAAGGTAGCACTGCTAACCATTGCACAGGTAAATTGCTTCATTATTATTTTTAAAGGGTGTTTACATGACTGCTTTATAGCTCTAGAGGCCAGACTTTAATGTCTGGAATGTATACGTGTTTCCTACCACATATTAAAGCCCTGCAAGTTAAATAGATTTGTGACATGACCCACTGTAAGCATGAATGGCTGTGTGCCATTAAATGGACTGGTGTGTCAGTTCCCATTTCCCTGAATGGGTTCAAATATCCAAGAGCCTAAAAATGGATTGTTGTATGTGTTTTTGAAAGTGTGATAATCTACCAGCAGAAAAGTCTTTTATAGTCCATAAAAACTGAAGAAAAAAAACTACAATCAAAGTGTTTTCATAGTTTCAAAACTTACTGGCTGTGACAGACATTTTTCCTTCAAACTACCTAACTTGACAGAGAAGTGCCTCAGGGTAAAGAAGAATATGGCAAGCATGATGCAAATTCATCAATACTGCATTTTGATGGATGGCTTGGCTTGTGAATCCTCTGTTCAGGAGAAGTGTCAGGACCAGGATACTCTGCAGAGATGGGATACACACCCTACTTCACACCACTGAAGGCAATGAAACTCTAAACTAACCAGCTTTGCTTGTTCTTCCCAACTTGTCAGAGTTGCTAAAACAGCTGCACTATATATGGGTGAAGTAAATGAGGCAAGCAGCAGATAGCTCTCTAACGAGGAGTGACACACATGACAGTATAGTATGTCCTTAGTAGCTATCAATATTATTGGTACACCAAAGTACAACACAGCTACTGTTCCGTTTTCCTCTTCTACCCTTAGAGAGTAAGACCTGGAAGATAAAGAAATAACCACACTCTGCCTCTTCAGACAGACAACTTTAAAATACCACAGTGTCTCTGAGGTGTCGTGAGTTCTTGGACAACTAGTAAAGAAGGTGTGCTGGTGTTGTCCAATTCTGTTCCTTCTCTTTCCTTATTTTCAGTTCCAAAGCAACAACCATTAAACAGGGTTACTTATTGATAAGAAATTAAACAACCAGAGGTGAAACAAAAGTGTTAGAGATATCTAAGAAATTACAGGAAAGTAGATTGATGTGACATGGACATGTGATGAGGAGAGACAATGAATATGTGGGTAAAAGATTGTTTGGGAATGGACATACTGAGGAAGGGAAAGTGAGGGAGGCCAAAGTGGAGGTGGATGGATAAAGTAAAAGAAGATCTGAAGGAAAAGGATCTGACTGGCAAGAAGGTGCAAGACCGAGCTGTTTGGAGAAGGTTGATCTGGGACATCGACTCCACAAAAGTGGGAAAAAAATAGAGAAGAAGGAGACAGTTTGTTTTGTTACACCATTTTGCTTAGCTGGGGGTACTGCCATATTTGTATTGATGTTACTCTTGTTCCTATGACAATCAATTCCAGAATGACCCAAGAAGGCACACCATACAATGTCTATTGTGTGATGGTAAAAAGGCTGGAATTTGCATTGATGGATCATCCACAATTGTGATAACAGTCTCAAATGTTGGTGTGTGATTTTTTATGCAATCCTTATTTTGAGTTTCTGAACCTATTTCGGGATAGAGACCATTGACTTTGAATGCATGTATTAATTTTGATTACAGATGTGTTTGAATCTTGGTTACAGCCTAGAAGTTTGACTATGTTTGGTCTCCTGACTATTCCATGCAATTCTTAACTGTTGTCTCATCCAAGTCAGTACACTTGTGCAATGTCCATTTTAGGACATTATCATTTCTCACTTCTCCAGTCATCTAACATCAGTGTTACTCCATATCATGTATCAGTAATCACTCCTCACTCGTCACTGCTCACTTGCAGCTCATCATGCTTCACCCATGACTACTCAGTAATCACTCATCACACATCACTCATCACAACCCACTCATCATTCTTCACTGCTCATCATGCATCACTCGTCACTTTTCATTTTCAGTATTTTGTTACAGAAACACTGGTGATACCATATCTTAGTCGTATCGCTGGCATACGAGTCCTATTAATCTTTGTCTTCAGAAAATACTTCCAGACAGACAATGTTTTTAGTGAAAACGTCAAGCCTTGCCCTCCATTGCAGAGGTTTTTCACTTGCAAGTTGTTGAGCCACGGTGTTTGCTTCCTTTCGATGTTGCATCTTGTCACCTGTGTCATTAGCACAATGTCGTTGTTGTGTAGCAGTATTTACTGCATGCAGGTCTCTCATAGTGAGAAGTGAGGTGCATGCAAGCGCTGAAGAAATGTAAAAGTGTATGCATGCGCCATCTAGTGGCTGTGGTTGAGCAGAGCGGACTGCTCCATAAACACACAGAGGTCTTTCATATATTTGTTTAGTAAAAGTTCTAATAATTTTTTTTAGCATTTTTGATTGCTACACAACGCCATTTTGGATTTTTCAAGTGCACTGCCATTGTGTTGCCTTTTCGACCTGGGCATTGCCATGTTGCTGTCAGTTGCAGTGCTGCTTGGCAGTCACATAACCATAGCATCTGACATCACAGTCCTGCTAATATAAAAAAAAGGTGTCTCTGTTTAATTAGCATCTAAATTTGTGGATCTAAAACTTCAATTGGCTTCTCGTGCTTTGACTTTTGTGGTTTTTTTTTGTATTGCTTGCACAGGGCAATAAAAGTTTTGAGAGAGAGAACAGAATCTAGACATGGTACGGGAGGATTGGACAATTCAGGTAGGAAAAAGGATAGGGGAGAGTAAATTTTAATAAAATATAAACAAAGATGAAAGTTGTAAATCAAAAAAGGAACATGTAACTAAAACCTAAAAAAAAAAGTGAGATGTAATTCGTAGTTAGAATGCGGAAAAAGATGTTATAAGCAGTAACTCAGAGAATCACGTGTTGTAATCTCCCAGTCAGCTCAAGCCTAGCAATGGCATAACAACCTGCAACAAAGCTCTCCATGAATGGCAGCGCCCATAAGAAAACCAAAATATGAATGTGGGAGAATGTGAATCATATTTAACACTGTGAAAACGCAATGGATCAAAAATAGTTATTACCAGTAGAGTCTTTGAATTTAAAAAAACATGAATTGTACTTAAATCATTTTAAGTATAGGAACAGTTGAAAAAAAAATCAATTATTTAATAATTTAATTAATTAAATAAGACTGTTATTATAGTTTTGGCTTTCCATTATTTTTTGGCCTTTTGTTAATTAATCTCTGCAAGTTTCAATTGTCCTTTTGGTTTTTCCCTTAGGCCATCTCCTAGATCTTCTATTTAACTGTCCTTTTTTAGGGCAGGCCTGCCATTTTCCATCCAGCTATTTTAGTCAGTGACTCTTACTGAGCAAGATATGCCAATCACAAGTGATATTTAAACACATTTTTAGGTGTTGTTTTAATAACAAAGATTCAAACAGTTTTTCAGGTTGGTTCCAGCTTTACACCCGTTGCTAAGATGCATTGCAATTCTTTGCTTTACTACAATCAGGTTAAGCAAGTTCAGTAAATGGATGGTATATACAGTGCATCCGGAAAGTATTCACAGCGCATCACTATTTCCACATTTTGTTATGTTACAGCCTTATTCCAGAATGGATTAAATTCATTTTTTTCCTCAGAATTCTACACACAACACCCCATAATGACAACGTGAAAAAAGTTTACTTGAGGTTTTTGCAAATTTATTAAAAATAAAAAACTGAGAAATCCCATGTACATAAGTATTCACAGCCTTTGCTCAATACTTTGTCGATACACCTTTGGCGGCAATTACAACCTCAAGTCTTTTTGAATATGATGCCACAAGCTTGGCACACCTATCCTTGGCCAGTTTCGCTCATTCCTCTTTGCAGCACCTCTCAAGCTCCATCATTTTGGATGGGAAGCGTCAGTGCACAGCCATTTTAAGATCTCTCCAGAGCTGTTCAATCGGATTCAAGTCTGGGCTCTGGCTGGGCCACTCAAGGACATTCACAGAGTTGTCCTGAAGCCACTCCTTTGATATCTTGGCTGTGTGCTTAGGGTCGTTGTCCTGCTGAAAGATGAACTGTCACCCCAGTCTGAGGTCAAGAGCGCTCTGGAGCAGGTTTTCATCCAGGATGTCTCTGTACATTGCTGCAGTCATCTTTCCCTTTATCCTGACTAGTCTCCCTGTCCCTGCCGCTGAAAAACATCCCCACAGTATGATGCTGCCACCACCATGCTTCACTGTAGGGATGGTATT
The DNA here is from genome assembly GCF_900747795.2 of Erpetoichthys calabaricus. Lineage (NCBI taxonomy): Eukaryota > Metazoa > Chordata > Cladistia > Polypteriformes > Polypteridae > Erpetoichthys > Erpetoichthys calabaricus. The sequence goes on along the minus strand of NC_041397.2, from coordinate 286,575,409 downwards.
GGCCTGGTGATGAGCGGTGCCTGGTTTCCTCCAAACGTGACGCCTGACATTCACACCAAAGAGTTCAATCTTTGTCTCATCAGACCAGAGAATTTTCTTTCTCATGGTCTGAGAGTCCTTCAGGTGCCTTTTGGTAAACTCCAGGTGGGCTGCCATGTGCCTTTTACTAAGGAGTGGCTTCTGTCTGGCCACTCTACCATACAGGGTTTCTCAGTTTTTTTATTTTTAATAAATTTGCAAAAATCTCAAGTAAACTTTTTTCACATTGTCATTATGGGGTGTTGTGTGTAGAATTCTGAGGAAAAAAATGAATTTAATCCATTTTGGAATAAGGCTGTAACATAACAAAATGTGGAAAGAGTGATGCGCTGTGAATACTTTCCGGATGCACTGTATACTGTGGCGGATGGCCAGGGTCTTTGTACGGCCGGGACGCCTCCACGCTGGGAGGACTGGGGGAGCCAGCTTATCCAGAGCGTTACCTCCCCCAGAGTGCTAGATGGCAGCCCCCCTGGGTTGCAGCGGAGCCTAGGACTCCTGCAGGGCTTCATGGGAGTTGGAGTTTGGTGCAGCCCTATTGGGATCCATGGGCACCGCCAGGGGGTGCTGTAGCTATTGCTGAGCCCTACAGAGCAGTTCTTCCGCCACACCCAAAAGTGCTCCAGGTGCCTGATGACCTATTTCCGACAGCACTTCTGGGGGGGGGGCTCAGGGGGAGTTGGGCGCATGCCATCTAGCACACCAGGGGAGGTAATGCTCTGGATAAGCTGGCTTAGCTCCCAGTGTGGAGGCATCCTGGCCAGGCAAGGGCCCCGTCCATCCGCCACAATACTTACATATGTACTAAAATGATTCAATCAGTTATGCAGGATCAAAGGGGGATGATGTGTTTTAGTTTTCCTCACCACAGTTGTCTTCATACATTGACTTTGCATAGTGAAAACCTTTTATTAATTCGAGTCTCTTCACTTTAATATAGCTTTTGTAATACACTACTGTCATGTCATGTCGTTTTCTAACCTGGTTCATCCAGACCAGGGTCACGGAGGAGGTTGAAGCCTATCCCAGTGAGCATAGGGAGCGGGACAAGGCAGAAACAAAATCTGGACTGGGCACTAGTCCATCACAGGGTAAACACACACACACACACACATTCACAGACCCCAATACACACTAGGGCCAATTTAGTGTCGCCAAATCACATAACCTGCTTGTCTTTGGATTGTGGGAGGAAACGAAGAACCCAGAGGAACCCAAAAAGACATGGGGAAAACATAAACATTCCACCCAGGGAGGACCCAGGATGCAAACCCCGGGCACCTTTCTGCAAGGCAGCTGCACTATGATGGTGCCACCATGCCACTCCATTTCACCAATAGACCAATAACTCTGACCAAATTTTGAAGCAAGTGGCAATGACACCACTAATGTGTGGTGGTCCCAAAGTTCCACTCAGTTCTTGGAGGAAAATAAAGCAAGTGGTGATACACTGGATAACCCAGAAGAAGAGAGGGAGAAAACACTTGAACTGCCTTACCAACCCAGCATACTCAACCTGTGTAGGTTGCCAAAGCTTTGGTGTTGTGTTACATCGCACGCACACTTTTTCGTGCCGGTGAGAGCATAGCAACTGCGATTGTCAACAGTCATCTTTTATTCTATGGAAACTCTGAAGATGACACAAATTTGGGGATTTCACGTATGTGGCTTCAGTCAGGCAGTAAATTAGGAAATCAGTCTGCCATTTATCATTACACTGCCGTAGTGTGACTTTCAAAGCAGAACCTGAGACAAGTGTTGATAAATATTTATAGTTAGGTAACTTATTAATATTTACTATTTGCAAGCAATCTGGCCTCTTTGCTTTATTTCTTTCCTGGTAATTAAAATGAAATCCTTGAAGGAAGCTCAGTGGAGTGATGCTTCAACGAATATGCTGATAGCTTCCAAAGTACAAGGTTAAGATTACAGAAGCCAAAGGGGTGAAAGTAGCTTCGTGCGTAGCATTTCCAGCTTTCTCAAGTTATTTAGCATTTTTCTATTCACACCTGTCTTAGGCTGTTACAAAATGATTAAAACACTAATTTACAAGTATTTTTATTCAAACTACAGAAGTAGCATTTGGTGGATCTTTAGTTTTGGAACAAATATATTACCGGTGTTTAAATCAAGTAAAGTAAAAGTTGGTTGGATACTTGCAATAATAAAATAAGCATTTATAATTTATTTATATTCTAAGTGAACAAATGAATTTAACTTGATTGTGATGTTTCTTCAGTATCAATGATCAAAACTAAGCTAAAAACATTTAATTTTATACACACTGTATACAACATTCATCCTTTATTCATTTTTATCTTACTTGTCCGACTCAGGAGCCGATCTCACCAGCACCTTATACAGTAGTCAAGAATGTTAAACTAAGCCTTTCAAAGCATTATAGATGATATTTCATGATGTTAAAGTTCTGTTCTTTTACTTTTTTGTTTTTTATGCTGAACTTTCAACATCTGTAATAGCAGCTTTAACCGCACAGAAAAAGGAAATCTTAGCAGAAGCATAAACAGACCTTTATAGACAAGTAGGATTAGAGAAAGGTCAAAACTTTAAACAGAGCAAAATTATATTTTAAGAAAGTTCAAGTTCTAATAGTAATTTTCTGGACTTTCCACTTCCAAAAAAAGTGAGGCCCTTAAACCAGTGGATGCATTTCTGCAAGCACACCTGGGAAAATGGTGCTGATATGGCCTATCAAAAATGACATTGGACTGCTGAATGAGATTCTTCTTTCTGGGACCACCTTCCTTGTATAGCCCATAGACTGGAAGGGGTAGGGTCAGTTGGCCTCAATGGGCATTTTTTCAGAGCTTTGAGTGACAAAAGTAACAGAAGAATCAGTGATCACACCCCCTGGTGTCCCGGGGTAGTAGTGCTTACCTCTGCCGAGCCCAGAAGGTGACTCTCTGATGCACATACAGTATATGACAGACCTAACATTATCTCACTGGCCTTTACAAGTTCAGTTCAGTACAACCGTCGTCACACACCTTGAGCAGAGAGATTTGAAAGCTTACCAGGCATCTTTATCTCTCCTACTGATACCTGAAGTATATTTGTAACAGCTGCATTGGAACAAAGGGCAGGGATTTCGTTGAATGCGCACAACACACTGAAAATGTTATCAGGCCTTTTGATATTATTGCTGTTCTTTTACACAAATGTAATCATCAATTCAGTTATTCAGTTTGATTATACTTAGTTGAAAATCTTATTTGTAGATTTATTAGGTTGAAGAATGCTGAAAACATTAAAACATTACAGTATTGTGCATTTGCCTCAGATTGGCATGCTGGATCAACAGAAAGCCGCATTTCTGCCTGTGGTCTCAGCCAGCCAATACACATAAAAGATAAAAAACACTGGGGCATGGCACCAGCAAATGTTACATAAAACTGAAAACAACAGACAAGGAGAAACAAAATAATAAAAGTGGAGTTATTGTATACTGTGAGCTGTTGATCTAAGCCAGCATGTCTGGAAGTACTGAATACCTAAATCAAGGAGAGTGTTTTAAAGTTTTCTTCTTGTTTGTTCAAGTTTAAAAAACAAATAAAAATGCTGTAAGTTTTACCTACTCATGATCAGCACATAACTTACATGGAAATCCAACGATATGTATTGTGATTTACATCGTTCAGCCTTGATTGTACTCGTTATTCATTCCCACAGGATATTAAGTCCCTCCTAACAGTACTTGGAGAAAGGCAGGAACCAAACATTGCACTCTGAGGCAGTGATTACAACACCCATGTAGGCCATCTCCTTGGGTAAGTTTCAAGTTTTAAATAAAGTCTCTTTAGAATGTTCATTTGCACTCTACATTAGCACTCTACTCTGCTGGGCCCTTGAGCAAGACCCTTAACCTGTAATTGCTCCAGGGGCGCTGTACAATGGCTGACCCTGCGCTCTGACCCCAAGGGATATGCGAAAACTAACAAATTTCTAATACGAGAAATCGTATAAGACGAAATAAAGAACAAAAAAAAAAAATTAGACCCCCGTGACCCTGTAGTTAGGATATAGCGGGTTGGATAATGGATGGATGGATTAGAGCAGTACATGACAAGGAGACTTTATCTTGCTGGTAGCTGCTCAAAATTTAAAAAGTACATTTTACCTGCAGGTATAGTGAGTGGCAAGTAGAAGGTGGAAACAAGGGAGGAATTTTGGAGAAGGAAAGAGGAAGAGGGTGCATGAAGAGATGAATTAGAAGAAGGGTGGAAAGGAAGGAGAAAGGATGTGGATTGAGTAACTAGGTGTGAAAGGGTTGGAAGAAAAAGAAAGAAGGTATGTAAATATGTTTCTAAATAAAAATGATGAAAATATTTTAAATATACAGTGGATTCAGAAAATATTCAGACCCCTTCATTCCTTCATTTTCTGTACATTTTATGGTGTTGTATATATATACTGTATATTGTAGATGCCACATGGGCTGGATGGACATCCCTGCCAGGAGAAGGGATGGTTCCTTACCTGGACAGCTCACTAGGAAAGAAAGACATAGCTGGAAGCTTTTAATTCCCCCCAGCATGCCAGATGGCAGCAGCCCCCGGATGTCGATGACCCCTTGGAAACCAGCAAGGCATGCTGGGAGATGTAGTTCGGCAGTGCAGACCTGCTGGAGTTACTGAGGGCCACGAGAAGACATTGCAGGGAGACAAGCTCCCTGTAATAATGGACTTGGCACCAGAAGTACCCCCAGGTCTGTAATAAAGGGGACTGCACTCAATTATCCAGGTGATTCGGAGCTGGGAGGTAGTGGAGCAATGCTTGAGTGGAGGAGGGTAGTGTGGTAGGAAGGAAGTATTGTGGCGAGAAATCCTGTGTTTTGTGCTTGAGTTACGTTTTTGGAGGTATTTATAATAAAAACCTTTTATTATTTGAACCCGGGACTGTGCTTGTGTGTTTGTGTTGGGGTTTTGGCTTGCAGACGCCTGGGTTTCCATCACAATATATGGATATACAGTATATATATAATATTGCCACACATGTGTGCTTGGGAGACAACTTAAGGGCATATGTTGCCTTATGTTTCTCATTCTCTCTCCCATACAGATCAGACCACCAGCAGCATCAGTGACATCACTTCTTGGTCATGGTTCCCAGGCCCCACCTCTTCCAGTCTGGCTTCTTCTTAAGGGGTTCTACCACCCTTTTTGCAGTCAGTCTATCTGTTGACCCCAGTCTGAAAAGTTTTCTTCATCCATCCATCCATTTTCCAACCCGCTGAATCCGAACACAGGGTCACGGGGGTCTGCTGGAGCCAATCCCAGCCAACACAGGGCACAAGGCAGGAACCAATCTCGGGCAGGGTGCCAACCCACCGCAGGACACACACAAACACACCCACACACCAAGCACACACTAGGGCCAATTTAGAATCGCCAATCCACCTAACCAGCATGTCTTTGGACTGTGGGAGGAAACCGGAGCGCCCGGAGGAAACCTACGCAGACACGGGGAGAACATGCAAACTCCAATCTACATTCAATAATCCACAACAACAAAGTGAGAACATGTCTTCAAAAATGTTTGCAAATTTATTAAAAATCAAAAACTGAAATCTGTCATTCAGAGAAGTATTCAGACGTTTAATTCAGTACTTTGCAGAAGCCCCTTTGGCAGCAGTTACAGCTCTGAGTCTTCTCAGGTAGGTTTCAATGACTTTTGTGTGCCCGGATTTCAGCAGTTTGTTTCACTGTTCCTGGAAAATGCTCTCAAGCTTTATTAGATTGGATGAGAGGTGTCTGTAAACTGTAATCTTCAGGTCTCTTCACAGATATTCTGTGGGGTTTATGTTTCGTCCGCTCAGTGACTTGTCACCTGAAACTACTCCAGTGTTGTCTTGGCTGTATATTTTGGGTAATTGTCATGTTAAAACATGAACTGTTGCCCCAGTCTGAGGTCACTTGCACCCTGGATCAGGTTTTCCTCAAACCTCTCTGTATTTGACTGTGTTCTGACTAGTTTCCTTGCACCTGCCACTGAGTAGCACCCAGTATCATGATGTTGCCAGCACCATACTTCAATGTAGGGATGGTATTAGGCAGGTGATGAGCAGTGCCTGGTCTGCGCCAAACAAAGTTCTGTCCAATGGGTTCAGTTTTTGTCACATCCTTTGGACAGGCTGTACCATGTCAGCTCTGTTAGTATGAACCTTGTTTTTTTGGTCACCTTTCCCTGTCCAGGGCCCTTCTTTCTTGGTTACTCGGTTTGCCGTGATGACCAATTGTAGGAAGCATCCTGGTGGCTCCATACTTTTTCCATTTACCAATTTTTGAGGCCACTGTGCTCCTGGGAACACTCAAAGCTTTAGAAATGGTTATATCCCCTTGCCCTCATTGATGCTTCACCATAGTTTTGTTGCAGAGGTCTACAGAGAGTTCATGGACTTCATGACTTGTTTTCTGTCCTGACATGTAGTGTGAACTGTAGACCTTGTATACACAGGTGTGTGTCTTTCTAAATGATGTCCAATCACTTCTGTTTGCCACAGGTAGACTCCAATCAAGTTTTAGGCTCATCTCAAAGATAATTAAAGCAGACAGGATGCACCTGAGCACAATTTGGAGTGCCATAGCAAAAGGGTCTGAATACTTATAGAAATGAGGGGATTTCAGTTTTTGATCTTTAATAAATTACAAGCCTTTCTGAAATACTGCTTCTACTTTGTCAGTATGCATTATTGAGTGTAGATTGATGTGGAAAAAATGGTAAATTTATCCATGTGAAACAAAATCTACAACACAATGAAGTGTACCGAAAGTGAAGTGTACTTTCTGAATCCACCGCATATATACACTGATATATTTATCTTTGATTACGTATTAATTAAAACTGAATAATTTGTGAGGTTGATTTTTATGTTTATGTAATTGACGGAGTAAAGGGAAAGTCTGCTTTAGCACCTAATCTAGACTGGTTTCTGTCATTTAATGGTTGTTTATGTTAGTCAGTGAATAAGAAGGAGACCGAGTATTGGATGAATTTGTGAGAAGAAAATGATGATATTTTATTTCATCTGAGAAAAGTTGCATTCTGCATGCGATATTTCTACTAATGGAGACACCACCAGAAAAAGAAAGAGTTATAAGAGTTAATGTTAGATGACGGAGTAGGAACCTGTGCATAAAGGCCCGTTTATACTTCACGCTCAGAATGTGTATGTGCACGCATCATGGCTGCCACATGTTTCCAGCGTTCATTTGATGCATCCTCTGAGCATATCCTTAAGAATTAAAGTGACGTGTGTACAAGTTGCAGTTACAGCAAAAAGTTGGGTGGCGCAGTGTGATAAAAGTTAGAATGTGACGTCAGAGTCTCTGTTTACTATCTACATGTGACAGAAAGCCGCCATGTGGATCCTCCAGTATCGATGTGCATGCTTTGATGTTTGATGAATGGTGAAGCAAAATGCTGACATGGTGCTTTTATATTAAAGTGTTGCATATTCCCCATCGTAATGACATTTTAAAGGTCTCACATACCATCTTCTGTGCCGTCTTTTTTTTTTTGCACCTTCACAACAGCATCAGCAGCGTATTTGAGGCACAGAAAAAATAATTAAGGACATGGTTAAAAGGTCTATGTTGTGATTAAAGTGGAAATTTCGGCTTAAATCTTGAAATGTCCACTTTAACCTTGTAATTAGTTTATCATTAAAGTAGACCGTCGTAAACGTCATCTTAAAACTGACCCAATCGCTACGTGCTTCTGGGGCTTCCTCCTGAACTGACAGCAGCAATCGCCACACAGAACACATTACATTTATGATATTCCAACTCTCTGCACATTTAGAATCCTTAGATTTTTTACATTTGTATATGTTTGTGTAAGGTATGTTACATTTTATAGATAAGTCATTAACTTCATTTAAATAATGAATACAGATAATAATTACACGTGTTGTAGCGGCACGGTCTGCCTCACAGGGAGTCAAGTCCCTTGTGTTCCCTGCCTGGAGTCTGCATGTGTTCCTGGTGGGTTTTCACAGTGTGCTCCGGTTTCTTTCCAAAGACACAAAGGTTTGGGGATTTGGTGACACTAAAATGACGGTAGTGTATTTGTGTGCTTGTGTTCACCTTCTGATGAGCTGATGCCCCATCCCGGGATTGTTTCTGTCTCACGCCCAATGCTAGCAGGAATGGGTACATTCCCGTATTGATGGATTTAATTATTAAAAATTTGTTACAGAGATATTGTGGCAAGGTGTATTTGGAATCTAATGGATATTTCAGGCAATTCACAACACAGCAAAGCTGAACCTGTTCTCACTGTGATGATATCTCGCACTGCCACCTGGTGGAATCTTCCAGATTTACACTAAGTACGTGCACAAGTATAAACAGTACAACGCTTGCGTAGCAGTAGTGACAAAGGTGCATGCGTTGCGTCGCGTGAAGTATAAACCTAAGAAACGAGTTACTGTGGTGGAGACATCATCAAGAGAAATAAGAAGCCAGGGCCCAGCATTTTTGAGGTATAGAGTGCAAGTTTAAAAGACAAGAAGACCAATTTACAGATACCAACTAATGTGAAATTCATGCGTTTGGGACACTCAGAGAAAAACCTCTGCAGAAACAGAGAGAACATACAAACATAGGTATTAACCAGGCTGGGATTTGTAGTCTATAAACCGTGAGGCTGGAGTGGTGGCTCTGAGGCTAAGGATCTGTACTGGTATCCAGAATGTTGCTGGTTTAAATCCCTGTTACAGCCAAAACAGGTCCTGTTCTGCTGGGCCCTTGAGCGAAGCCCTTAACCTTCACTTGCTTCTGGGGCGCTGTACAATGGCTGACCCTGTGCTCTGACCCCATAGTGTATGCCAAAACTAACAAATTCTTAATACAAGAAATTGTATAAGGCAAAATTAAAAAAAAAACAAACTATGATGCTGTTCTATCAAAAAACAAAGAAAGTGTGTCCTTCAGAGCAAATAAAAGAAAAATATCTTTGCCGTACATACACAAAAAGTGCATATCATGTGAAATCTTCTTAAAGGATAAGTTTCATTTCTTCATAAACATGCCATACATGCATTTGCCACACAAAATTGTGTTCTAAATTTAAGCATTTTCTATAAATTTAAAAAAATTTCTTACCCTCACTGGCACTATGATAGTGGCCAATGGGGCATGGGGCCTCCCCATATTTCCACAGAGAAATTAACATGCAAAGTATGCCAAGTGCTAAGAAGTTCTCCTCTAGTAAAAATGTTACATTTATTCCGTGGCATGAAAATAGCCAATTTGTTGACACTAATAAATCAATGGCTAGAGACCAACACACTGCGGCCACCTGTCTCTGTGCCATAGCTATCATCATATCTCAAGTCTCCTTTGTGCTCACACTATGTATTATGCAAAGAGAGGCTTATTTTTTCTCTTTAGTTCAGTTGTTTTCATTTGTACTAATGTTCTTGGCTTTGCCGTTTGCTGACAATGCCATCCCTCTAATGCACAGCAAAGGTTTTTAATTTGGCACATTTAAGGGAGTATTATTTTGTCTAAGTGCTTCTGTCCATTACCTGCTGGAAGGGATGGTCAAATTTAGCCATATATCAAAAGTTGTAATTCATAACATTATTTTAAAATATAAATAATAGAATGTTTTGAACAGGAATCTCTTTGAACTGTGGCAGAGAAGGACTAATACAGAAAACAGATAAAACAATTTTTGAAGAAATGTGCTGTATATGCTCCAGATGTTGTACTTTAGTGAGTACCCAAGTTTTTAGTCATCCTGTTTCTGCCTCAAAAATGTTTCAAATGGCACATTTTTGAAACAAATTAAAATTAATTTTTTACATTTATTTTTTTTTCTTGTTTGTTTTTCTAGCATACATAAAATATTTAATATTCCTTAAGGGTTTTATGAAAATAACAACAAAAATGTATTTCTTATAGAGCCCCAAATCCCACAAGGGATACCTCAATGGGTTTTAACAGATCCTGTTTTTTGACAGCCCCGTGACGCTGACTCCCTAAGAAGACAAGAAAAAAACTCCCCCCAAAAAAAACACCTTTCGTGGAACAAATATGAGAAACAATAGTAAAAATAATAAACTTTGAACTGAAAAAAATATATAAAACATATTGGGATTATTTATTTGCATGTATTTATTAAAAACAGAAAATCGAGGCTGCCCAAAAACAGCAAAAAATGTCTGAAAACAGAAAAGCTTCTTTTGGCACCTAAAGACATTTTTCTCAGGAGAGAATACATTATTCCTTTGGTTTTCTGGGTTCAAATGCTGTGCTAATAGTCACACTGATACAGCGCCCTTCATAATGTTTGGGACAAAGACACATTTTTCTTTTATCTACCCCACCTCTGCTCCATAGCTTAAAATTTCAAATCAAACAATTCAGATGTGATTTCAGTGCCCGTTGCCGACTTTAATTTAAGGGGATTTGCTTTCATTTCGGTCACAGCAATGTAGATATGATAACACAATTCAAAGCACCACAATGTTTGGAACACAGCAATGGCAGGTCTTTTAAATCAGTCATATTTAGGACTTTGTTTTATATCCCTTTACATGCAATGACTGCTTGAAGTTTGATATTCATAGACATCACCAAGTACTGAGGATCTTCTCTGGTAATGCTCTGCCAAGTCTCTAATGCAGCCATCTTCATCTTCTGCTTGTTTTGGGGTCTTGTCTCTTTATGTTTTCTCTCCGGTACATTGAAGGCCTGCTCAATTGGATTAAAATCGTGTGCCTGGCTTGGCAATTCAAGGAAGTCTCCATTTTTTAGCTTTGTAAAACAGCTGTGTTGCCTAAGCGGTATGTTGAATCATTATCTCATTGTAGGGTGAAGCGCCGTCCAATGAGTTTTAAGGCATTTACTGGAACTTGCACAAATGAGATGTTTCTACAGACCTCAGAATTCATTGTACGACGGCCGTCAGCAGTTCCATCATCCATGAAGAGAAGTTTGCCAGGTCCTGCCCACCACCATGTTTAACAGATGAGATGGTTTGCTTTGAATCTTGGGGGGTTCATTTTCATTTCCACTCTTTGCTCTTGCCATCACACTGATAGAGATTAATTTTTGTCTCCTCTGTCCACAAGACCCTTTCCCAGAATCCTGCAGTATCTTTTTAAGTTCTTTTTCACAAATTGTAATCTGGCAATTTTGTTTATGTGGCTAGCTAGTGGCATCTTGCAGTGTGGCCTCTGTAATTCTATTCATGAAGCCTTCTGCTGATAGTCGTCTCTGACACATCCACATCTGCCTTATCTGCCTAATCTACCTCATCTCTGACACATCCACATCCACAGGACACGTCCACATCTGCCTCCTGAAGACTGTCTCTGATCGGTCGGAGATCTGTTGGAGGCTTTTTCTTGAACATAGTGAGGATTCTTCTGTCATCACAATGGAGGTCTTCCTTGGCCTACCAGTCCCTTTGTAATTACTGAGCCCACCAGTGTGTTCTTTCTTTTTAATGATATTCCAGGCAGTGGATTTATGTAATCCTAAGGTTTTATCGTTGTCACTAGTGGTTTCATTCTTGTTTCTCAGACTCATAATGGTTTCTTTGATATTCATTGGCACAGCTCCTGTCCTCATTTTGAACAATAGCAACTACAGACTCCAAAGGGCAGAAGCAAGACGAGGGATTTTATGAAGCAATGAAACACATCAGAGTAACCACAAACACCTGGGACTGTGAATTGTCCCAAACATTATGCTGCCCTGAAATTGAGGCACCCATGTATAAAAAGTGTTTCTACATGTTGCGACCAAAATGCAAAAAAAATGAAATCTAAGCAAGTGAAAAAAAAAATTATATCAAGGCATTAAACCAGTGACCTCGCTGGAAAGGGGTGTGTAGCGCTCCCGATATCTATGCAAAAGGACGAAGGTCCAAGTCTTTAGAGTCCTAGTGCTTCCTGTCTTGCTACAAGGTTGCGAGACATGGACGCTATCCAGTGACCTGAGATGAAGACTGGACTCCTTTGGTTTTGTGTCTCTCCGGAAAATCCTTGGGTACCGTTGGTTTGACTTTGTATGAAATGAGCGGGTGCTCATGGAGTCCCGCATGAGGCGCATTACCTGCATTGTGAGGGAGCATCAGTTACGGCACTATGGCCATGTGGTGATCCAGCTCATAAGATCCTCATTGTTGGGGACCCAAGTAGCTGGACCAGGCCAAGGGGTCACCCACGTAACACCTAGCTGTGACAGATAGAGGGTAATTTCCGGAGGGTGGGATTGGACTGGCTGGGGGGTTGCCAACCAGGATCCCGAGTTGTTTCATTATGTAGTGGATGTGGTAACGCACTGTACCAGTGCATGCTCCCCAACTTGACTTGATGGCATTAAATCTTGTTTTGCTTATTGTAAGAATTTTTGACTCATCAAAAAATTTGTATTTATGATTTTGTAGCTTACTTTAGGAAATCTTGGCAAGTAAATTTTGCTTACCCCATTGGCAGATATTTTTGCTAAATAAAAGCAAAACAACTCCCATTTAAAGTTGCTTTTGTCTAGTTTTTGTATATGCATTTTTTTGCAGTATATGCAAATGCCTTTAAATGAAAGTCTGCAATATGCTCTTTAATCATGTCTAAATTTGATTTGTAATTTTAAACTGTGAAAAATTAAGGTAAATCAAGGAAAAAAGTGGCATTGTCCCAGACATCATGGAGGGCACCGTATTTCAAAGGTTAGCACAGGTGACCCCGTGGTGTGGTGGTCAGTGCTGAGACCTCACAGAAATGGTTTTCTGGATTCCAGTCCCATGCCTACATGTTGTCAATGTTGAGTTTCTACACATTCCCAGTTTCTGTATGGGTCTTTTTTCCAGGCACTCCAGTTTCATCCCATGATGTTCTTGTTAGGTTAATAACTCACTCCAAATTGATCTTCATGTGTGCACAAGTGGGGCCTGTGATGGACTGGACCCCCATGCATGACTCATTCCTGCCTGCCATTGCTGGCTAAGGCTCCAGTACTCCACATCCCCAAATTGTATTAAGAAGGTTTCTGTAATGTTATGCAGTAATAATAATAATAATGAGACTTATTTTGAGATGGAAAATAAATGAATTGCTATTATTCTTTTCTAATCAACCATTTTTCCTCTCCAACTTCATTTGTTATGCTGCTTGGTTCTCTTACATAGGTGATACTTTTTCTCACTTGGATTACTCAAATTATGAGCTTAACTACTATCATCTTCAATGTGCAAAATAAAATCAATGCAATGATTGCAAAAAATGTCATTTTCATCCTGGCATGTGGAGGAGAATAATAAAGAGGACTTTTTGCTTTCCCTGCCCTGTATTAACTCTAATCAGTACACTGTTTTAAACATGAGAAATGGCTGAAAATATTGGTACACTTGCATTTTATTCAGACAGCGCACCAATTCTTCCTAACAAGTGTCAAAATTAAATTAAAAGATGTCATCCATGCATGCATTACTTTATTTTGCAGTGGAACAAGATAAAAAATCATTGCCAAGAATTCAATTCCTGCTTATTCTACAAAGACAATCCAAAATTGGCAGATCTAAATTGTTAGAACCATTTAAAAGTTGTAAGAAATAATTGCATTGTAGTAATCCTTCAAGTAGACTAAAGTGATTATCGTAGGTGTCTTCAATCTCGTAATTGCTCATTCAGCCAGTTTAAAAAGAGCAAGAAGTCACTTGACTGTTGGGTGTCACATTAAATTTAGAAAAGAAAAGCAAAAGCAAAGAGTTGTCTGAGTAGATAAAAAAGGTGGTAGCAGCCAAGTATGGTGAAGGTAAAGACAGCAAGGCCATCTCCAAAGAGCTTCATGTTCCTGTGATCAGTGTTGCCAATGTTATCAAGATGTTTAAGACCCATGCTGTACCAATGGGATACAGTAGAGGGCACTCTAGCTGTTGTATAAATAAGGAAGTGACGCTTAAATAAAGTTTGGATGGCACATCTGAAAATGGAGTGAGCCTGCATAACAGTGCATGGTACCAGAGGATAAAAACGAATAAGCAAAATGAGCGTCACTAGCATCCAACAGCCAGATGAGTTCAAACTGAGTGGGAATTTTCATGAAAACTGGAAATCTTCTGTGCTGTATGTGCTGGTGATAGGTCTGGATGAAAGAAAGAAGATTGCACTGATTCTTACTGTGGTGGGCTGAGCTGAGAGGGATTTCTTCAACATATTTGAATTTCTCAAAAAGGTTAGAGATTAATACACGTCAGTTATGACAATGTTTGTGCAATATGCCTGGCAAGAAAAAAAATGAAATGTACAAATAGTATGTTTACCAAAATTGAATGCAAAAAAGATATAATCTATAGAGCAGTATATGACAGACTTGTGTTTTAAAAGTCAGTTATGTAATTTTGATGCCATAGGTAATTCAATGATTAAATTGCCATTGGCATTTTAGGGTTTACTCACACTAGACATGTTTGTTCTTTACTGTGCCCAATCATAATTGCCACCCCCTCCTTACTCCCCCGCTGGCCTGCACTCACACTGCGCTTACCGTTCTGGGCCCGGGCACGCTCACGTCATGACCTTGCGACTTTGTGTAAAGCCAAAACAAGATCCGAACACAAAGTGATAGCGCGCATGTCAACTTGATTTAACTTATTTTGTGGCTGTTTTGGAGTCGTGTAGAGCGGGATAACGCTCTACTCTCTTACTGATTTATTGAGTGTGCAGCACAGCATTTTGGTGTTAATCGTGCTGCACACACGAGAAGATTTTTATGGTGACAAATGACGTTAAGGGAGATATTTGTAGCTTTTCTTGCTAACTATAATTCATGTTCATGTGTAAGGTGAGAATAAAAACCTGTTTTTAACTCAAATAGTATTGAATGAAATTAGAATTGCACTATCTGACTTGTCGCATCATTGACGTCATGTCTGTTTTCCGTGCTCGGGCACATTTAGTGATCACACTATTCCTGAATGCCACTGAACCGTGCTTGGGCCCACCTTTTGCAATGGTTGGCCCATCATAGAGTGAACGCACTAGCCAAACGAACTAGACTTTGCGGGGTTACCTGCGAACAAATGTGCTTAGGCACAGAACAAATTACCAGTGTGAATACACCCTAAGACAAACAAGTAAGAATGCAGCTACTCAGAGAAATTGAACTGAATCTTGAAAAGATAGTTCAAATTTGCCAGGCCTCAGAAAGTGCAAAAATGCAGCTAAAGACATTCAATTGTGACGTTGAGTGAGCAGCAGTGGACATGATGCAAAAATGTTCAAAGCAGGTCAGAAAACGAACAACAATGATTGTGTCCATTGCGGGAAAAGCATGCACCAAAGAAATGTCCGGCTTATGGCAAAGACTGTTAAAAATGTAGAAAGAAAAATAACTTTTCAGAGTGATGTTTCTATAAGAAAAGGGCACAAGTTGTAGAACAAAATAGCGGCACTAGGAGGATGAGGACGACTTGCTCTTTGTAAAGGCTGTGACTGATGAGAGCAGCAATAAGGACAAGTGGACAACAAATTTAAATATTAACAGAACTAGGATGCCTATGAAATTAGATACGTGTGTATAGGCTAATATACTGCCAATGTAAAGACTGTGCAGAATGGACTGCAGATATGTAACACATAGAGACTTGTCTCAAAAAACAGAGCGGCTTAAGTTTAGCAAGTAACTTGCTTTTCAAACCTATTTTTTGTAAAAATTGATCAATTTGTTTGAATGATTACAATAAAATTAATAAAATCAAAAAAAAAAAGTTTAGCAAATATACAAGAGCTAATGAGAAAGTGCAGTGAAGTATTTAAAGGCATTGGTTGGTTAACTGGTTAGTTCAAAGTTGATCGGCAGTGTGGTTTCGTAAGCTATGGGTCCATTTTCGGATGAGGTTTGCTGTTGTTGGGTCACAAGTCAATGTTGTATTTAATGATAATCAGTGGTGGATAGTTTGTGAGGTGAGTTCATGGGGGGTTGCTGTGGGTTGATTAAGCAATTCGACCCTTCTGATTATCATCCACAATTGTTCAAAGGGAAAACCTCCCTGCTCTGACAACTGTCCACAAATCTCCAAGGGGGACCTCACACTCCCTGCTCTGACAATTGTCTGGACATTTAACAAGGAATGGGTTTCGAAGACCCTACAAAGGGAAATGTTGGGTCGTGACAAAAAAGTTTAAGAAATCCTGATCTAAAGGATGGCAAACACACAATGTTTATTGGAATTACATGTTGATTACATTCATTATATGCTTATTCATGTACTAATGATTATTTTACGCAATGAATATTATCCAAATCAGAAGTGTTCACAAAATCATTCTGGATCTCTCTTTCTTCTCTGTGGAATAAATAAGTAATTTATTTAAAAGCTGGTGGATATGAATGGCTAAAGCACGATTTTAGATTAGTTTTGACATTAATATAAGATACTAGTGTAAAGTGCAAAATTCATTATGGTTATCAAAAGATATTAAAGTATAAAACAAAATGTTTGCGACAAAATTACATACAAAAGTCTTATGATATAATGAAGATTGTAAATGTGTTTCATCTTTGCATTATACTTAACACTACACACACACAAAACACATACTGTGTGTATATATATATATATATATATATATATATATATATATATATATATATATATATATATAAACACAGTGGTACCTTGAGATACGCGTGCCCCAACATACGAGTTTTTTGAGATACGAGCCATCACTAGGTCGATTTTTTACCTTGAGTTACGAGCCAAAATTCGAGATACGAGCCAGCTTCGGTGACGTCGCAGCCAGTTGTTATTGATTCTCGAGTCTTGTTCGTTCAGTTCACATGTTTACCTCACCACAGAAGTATTTCTGTCGTGTTTAGTTTTTTCCCTTGGAAAGTCCATGGGCCAGGAGGTGGATGAGGGAGACAACAAAGAGCTTGTTTCCGCACATTCCAAGGAACTGACGACGGAGGACTTGACGGAACTACAGACGCAGCAACATACGGAAGTTCTGCAGGAGACTGGTATCGCAGAGGAGCCAAAGGAGGAGAAGGTTTTCTCTTCAAGTGAGATAAAAGAAGTGTAGGCAATGTGGGAAAATTTTTGGACTTGATTTAAAAGAAACACCCTGAAAAAGTTGCAACTGGTCATGCAGCAGCGCTATTTAATGTCACTTGTGTAACTCATTTCAGAAACATTCTAGAGGGGAGGAAGAGTCAATTGAAACGCCCTGTGAATGAAAGTGACAAAAGCGTGGCAATAAAGAAAGAAACTAGTGAAGGAGAAAATTAAGGTAAGCAAAAGTGAAGTGAAAGAAAAAATGAATACAGTACAATATGCTAATCGGCCCCACCAACATCTGTTTATTTCTTTAGATTCTCTTTTATGTATTATGTTTTATTTTGTTTGTATACAATATTTGTTCATTATTAATACATTTTTCTTATGGGAAAACATTTAACAAAAATTGGGGTGGATTTTTGGGGTTGAGCTGCATCTAGGCCTTTTACTGTGGCACTGCAAATTGTGCTGAGGTGCATTCTCTTTGCTTTAATTCTTCTTGAGATGTGTGTAGATCTTGACTAGAGTTTACGTTTGGAAAATTGATTGGACATGATTTAGAAAGACGCACACCAGTGTATATAAGGTTCATCAATCCACACTGCATGTCAAGACACAAAGGAACTTTCTGTAGACTTCTGCAACAAAACTGTGGTAAGGCATAGATCAGGGCAAGGGGATAAACCATTTTTAAAGCTTTGAATGTTCCCAGGATCACAATGGCCTCACAAATCGTGAAATGGAAGAAGCTTTGAACCACCAGGGCTCTTTCTAGAGTTGGCTGTTTCACCAAACTCAGTAACTGGGCAAGATGGGCCTTGGTCAAGGAAGTGACCCAGGAACCAATGGTTATTCTTACAGAGATTCAGAGTTCCCCTGCTGAGATGAGAGAATTTGTCAAAAGAACAACCATCTCAGCAGCACTTCATCAATTACGTGTTTATGGTAAAGTGGCTAGATGGAAGCTAGCCTTGACCGTGCTAAATGGCATTCATATGGCTCTGGTCTGAAAGGACAGAAATTAAACCCTTTTGGCATAACTCCAAGCACTGTCTGGCAAAGACCAGGCACTGCTCATCGCCTACCTAATATCAAACTTAAGGTGAAGCACGGTGGTGACAACATAATGCTATAAGGGCGCTTCTCAGAGACAAAGCCTATCAGAATGGTCAGAACTGAGAATGCAGCCAAATACAGAGACATCCTTGAAAAAGACCTGCTCCAGAGTGCATGCAACTTCAGACTGGGGTGATGGTCCACCTTTCAGCACAACAATGACCTGAAGCATACAGTTAAGGCAATGCTGGAGTACTTTCATGACAAGTGTCTAACTGTCCATGAGTGGCCCAGCTAAAGCTCAGACTTAAACCCCATAGAACATCTATGAAGAGACCTGAAGATGAAAGTTTATAGATGCTTCTCCTCCAATCTAATTGAGTTAAAGGGGCTCTGCCAGGGGCTTCTATAAAGTACTGAATTAAGGGTCTGACTACTTACACAAATGAGATTTTTAGTATATTTGCAAACATTTCTGTGTTTCCAGTTTGTCATTCTCAGTTACTGAGTGTAGATTGATGGGTAAAAATGGCAGATTTATCCAACAAAAATTAAATCTACAACACAATAAAGTCTTTGGAATGTGGAGGGGTCTGAATGCTTTCTGGATCAATAGTACAAGTATATTATTTTTACTTTGCTCTGAACTCAGTTTTGGATGTTCAGTTGGCACAAACTTAATCATTAGATCTTTGTATTTATTCAAGATATTCAGCATTGTGATGAGTGTTGGTCTTCAGTGGGAATCACAAATCAGCTTTGCAGGCTTTCAGATGAAATGAAGTCTGTCTTCATATGCAAAGAATAATGGTAATGTCATCTTGATTCTATAACATTTACTCTTTAAATACTGAAAATAATCAAAGTTAACCTTTTTACTAAAACGTTTAGATAAGTTCAGCTTTAATTTGATAGCTCAGCAGGTCTCAAGGGTCATCACTTGATCCATTATTAAACCTCTTGCCAGAGCTCCCATCACTTCAGCAGGAGCATCACAGTACACGAGTCTGTAGATTGGCTGAACTTAGCAATGTAAATTTAAGGCAATAATAACAACTTCTTAAAATCCACTTGACATTTTTCTATCTAGAAATATATAGGCTTACAGCTGTTTATACAGATATAATGCTCAATTTTTCTGTTCCAGTCACGAATGTTGTGCAATAAGATCAGGGGTCTCTTTGATAGATTATGGCACATCTTTGAAAAAGTTTACCAGATTCAAATTGCTGTCTTTAAAGACAGAGGTCCTGCTGAATGACAGGCTCATGTTTGACCGCTCAGAGTCTTAGCTTTAATTAAGCAGGAAGAGTTTCCTACTGGTTAAGAGAGTGAATACGCTACTAAAGATGTCTAAATTATTCTAATATATTGAATCAAGCGAATGTCAAAACATGATTTGGCATAAGCCTTAGCAATTTTCATGCCGCACAAAATACTTACTATAAATATTTGTAAAGCAATAGACTCCCTTGTTTTAGAAACTCATAATTTGTTCTGATAAATTGAATGTTAAAATAGCATATAATTATTTGCAAACATTATTTACATTTCAAATAATAAAACAACCATTACAGATAAATAAGTAAAGCCAAAGTAGCAGAACATGCAAATGAACACACATTCCAGGTGGCAGGCTCTAAATAATTGATGGAGTATCCAACCTAATTTATTTACAATACATGATTTGCATACGCCCCATTCTTGGAGCTGGAGACACTCGTGTTTTTCATGCTTGTTTTAGTTTCCAAGGTTGCTTGCTAAAGGGGAGAGTCAGTCATGCTTAAGCTGGAAGGTTTACGCTTATTTCGGGTATTAGAAAATGCTGTCCTTATAGTTGTCTTCCTCTGAAGTCTAAAGAAGAGACACTTCCACTTGTTGCATCATTAGAAATTGGTGACTTTAATCAATATATCAAAATAAATTTCAAGGTACTTAAAACAGTCCCCCTATTTTAGGAATCTGAATATTTTAGTAAAACAGGAGCGTCATTCCCAGATCCTGAATGGCGGCAGTTCTTGTAGATTTTTGGTCCAAACACTATCTTAATTAGTAATCAATTATTGCTGCTAATATAACTGACTATGTTAGCCTTAATTTCAATAGACTTGCTTTTTAAGATAAAGAGCCTTGTTTCTGGTTTTCTTAATTACATTCAAAAGTGAGCCAAGAGATGACCATAAACATCAGGGGCCTCATTTATAAAGCTTGCATACACACAAAAAGTGGCTCGAAATTTGCATATATTTACAGCAATTCTGACCCATACATATGTAACATAACGGAGAAACTGGGAAGGATCAACCAGGGAAATGCAGCCAAACCAGCTAAATGACGACTCACTCACATAATAATTCATATCACATAGCCGTAATTATAATGTGCATTGATGTTTCAAATATATAACACAGCAAAATGATGAATATGATATACAGACTGTATTTTAATTCCTTTTTAAGAGGGCCAGTGCTACATATTTGCACTGAAGAACTTTTTTGGTATTTCATTGGTTTATATTGGTTACCTGTCTTAACTTCTCAGGGAACAGGCTGACAGGTCAGGGATATCTGAACCAAGCTTCACTCCATTATGCCCGCTCAGTTGGAAGCCATTAACTGACCAACAATGCATGGTGTGGATGTACATACAAAAAACATAATATATACACATTGTCACACATGCGTGATTAGGGGGCAGCCAACAAGCCCGACGATGCGTGAAAGTAACAACCGAGGGGATTTGATACAGAATGCTTATGCCAGTTTTTCTCCCCCTCCAGGGAAAAAGAAGATGAATAAACGTCCTACTTTTTGGAATTTGGCAACAACAACACGCATCCACAACTCTTCCGGGTTCCGACGATCTGATGCCGTAAGATGACTTCACTTCCAGTCCGCTCCTGATGACCTCACTTCCACCTTCCCTCCATATCATCGTCTCCGGTCCGGTTTCCACTGCAACATGTAATTTCCTGTCTGTCTGATATAAAAGTCCCCCTTGTTTCACTCAAAGATGTCTCATGAAAAGTCTGTTTGAACTACGGTGCAAAAGACGATTCCACGTCCTACAGTATATGTGACAGCATCCCAAACCTTTATGACCCTTTTGTATTTTCTTGTCTTCACAACATATATATATATATATATATATATATATATATATATATATATATATATTGTGGCAGGCGGCTGGGGTCCATGCCCAGCTGGGACACTTCTGCACACTATATTCAGTGGGAGCAGCTCTGGTGAGTGCAATACCTCCCCCTGGACGCTAGGTGGCCGCCTCCCTGGTTGGAGTAGTGCCTCCATGGCAGGGCTACATGGGAATTGAAGTTGGGTGCAGCCCTGTTGGATCCCACAGGCACCACCAGGGCGTGCTGTAACTGGGACTCCTGAGCCCGTGTGGGCAGCGTATTCATCACACCCGGAAGTGCAGCCGGAACTCAGCGATCAAGCACCTGGAGTACTTCCAGGTGAACTATAAAAGGAGTCAGCGACTACCACTTAGCGGCCAGAGTCGGATGGAGGAGGACAAGGTTACCTGGGAGGAATGGTGGTGCCAGAAAGAGAGGAGCGTGATTAATTTGTGTGTTGTTTGGGACTGTGTTGTGCCTGTGGGGATTACGGGGAAGACGTGCCCCACATGTGAAGAAAAATAAATGTTAATCTGTGTCGGGTCAGGCGCAATATTGCACCTTTCTTACAATATATATGTGTATATATATATATATATATATATATATATATATATATGTGTGTGTGTGCATGTGTGCGTGTGTGTGTGAGGGTGTGTGTGAGTGTGTGTATGCATGTGTGCGTGTGTGTGTGTGTGTGTGTGTGTGTACATTCATGTTTTTGTTGGTTTTATGATTTTATTATCTGTACGGTGTCCTTATGTGTTTAGAAAGGCACCTTGAAATAAAATGTATTATTTTTATTATTATTATAACATTTTTTCCAATGTAAAAAGGCAATTTGCAGCAGTGTTCGGTTCTTCTAACATAATCAGAGCACTTTAATGCACTCATATTGCAGTAAGGACACCTAGCAAGAATGAGCTGTGACACTGCATTAATGTGTAAGTCATCTGTGTTGCCAGGATGAGACTGACAAACATTGTGTCTCTGTGGCCTGGGTCAACCCTTGATTCATTTATTTTGAGGCAAAGTAGCTTTGACTGACTTGAAGGTGCTGTACGTGACTGGCCTATTGATAAAGTAATTGGCTGTACCCTCAGTGTTTCATGTGGCCTTGTATTATTCATGATAACAGCAGCCATGTCATTACATGTGCCAGGTATATGTGGCTACCAGCTCAAGCAATGGTGTAATACGCCTTTCTGGGACCCCTATAACGCAGAGTAGATGCTTTGTTTATCTACTGAGGGCTAACTTTGCTTGTACATGTTGGTTATATTATGCACGTTTCTTCATATGTTTTGGAAATTGCACATCAAAGCTATTTTTTGGTCCAAGGTTACTTCTATTCCTCTCTTGGCTCATCATTTCCTTCAACTTGATCTTTCCTCCGACTTACTGAATCCTCTCCAGCAGAGGTTATTTTACCTTGGCTCTTCTACTGCTAAATTTATTTCAATAACCTGTTGGAAATTCACTGACTTTCTATCATTCTATCAAAGCCTCTTTTCTTAATTTAACCCAACAGGAGATATCAGCAGCAGGGTCTAGTGAGGCATCCGGGGTTAATGTTATCAAGTGGCTGCATTGAGTGAAAATCATTCAGACCTGAGTTTCAAGCGGTCAAGAAAGTATTTCCAGAGCCATGGGCACCCGTTGGTATCACTGTTCCTCTCACTTTCCTGTTTGGGCTTCTTTAGTTATATTTAACAGATGTATTCGTTTGAAAAGCTAGGGATTGGGGGTTATGCGCTGATGGAGGGTATTTATTTTCATTATATAGTTTATTAGCCCCAGTACCTGTAGAAGACAGGTAGTATGAACAATTTAAAAATAGTTGCTATCTCTTGCCGTACATGTACCTTCAGTGCCTTCCATCTGTATTTAAGTGTCTGAACATCTCATAACCAGTGCTCCCCCTCTGAAGCATGTTCCCATAAAGCCTGCTTCTCAGACTCTGTCATTATTCTCAAGACGCTTTCTCACCTCCTGTCCAGTTTTATACTTAATGTCTTTGAAGGCGACTCTCTCAGCGTGTCTCCTATGCCTTTACTTCTCCTCATGCGTCTCACAATTGTACTTCCTCTTTCCATGCGTCACTAAAGCCAAACTGACCAATCAAATTACTCAGTGTTTCATTATATAGTAGATTTGTGCACACTATTTGTCCTCATTTGGTTACTTTACCCATTTAATAAATAATTGAACTCAAGGTGTTGAATGTATACTGTTCACAGTGAAATCGGTAAAGACACATGATGATTAAATGCTAAAATAACATGATGTTAAAAATTATTAATGTTTTTCAAATAAACCCTATTAAGCAAATAAACATAAAAGAGGATATCTCTTGAAAATATTCTAAGAAGGATGAAATAAAACACTTACATAAACTGCGCAGTTATTGTTTCTTACTGTTTTTCTTTGTGAGATGATAACATTACCCTGTACCGTTCCGTGCTGAGTTTTATTTGCAATGAGGCAACACATCAAGAGGGGGCATGCCCTATGTACATGTGTGAAATCACAAAAGGATGATCAAGTTGTTTTTGTGGTCATCTTATTTATACAGAAGCTGCATTCTCTGCATTGTTTTGATTGAGGAAGACCTTTTGCTGACTTCTATTTTTCACCAGTGTTTGCCCTGAGTATGTCTTTTCCCTTTTGAATTTATTGTGTATCTTTTTGTCCTCCCTCATTCTGAACTTAGCTCTTTCCAGACTACATCTTCTGTTTTTTGTCCTCAAGTGCTTCCATCTCACTCTGTTCTTTTAGCCCTTCCAATCCAACCTTTGTGAAAAGATCAAAATGACTATGGTCTTACTCTATTTGGCACCTCTAAATTAGCCTTAATTGAGTGTGTGGTATAGCGGGTCCACAGCTCAGATCAAAGACCACTTTTTAAATAAATAATCGCCGCCCTCGTGGCTTAGAGAGGGGGCATGGTAGTGTGGCCGGAGCGGTTCCCAGGTGATTTGTGATGCGGACGGTCCTCGCTTAAGTACACAGGTGAGGAGTCCGTAATTGTTGCTGGGAGCTGCTGATTGCCACACCTGATCCACGTCCCTGGAGCATATAATAGAAGCACAAGAAAAGAAGAGAGAAAAGAGAGGCGAGAAGAAAAAGAGAACGGGAGATTAAAGGAGACGGAAGTAGGAAGGAGAATAACGGTGCGTGAGTGAGTGAGAGCATGAGCAAGAACAGGCTCTATTAAGGTGGAAGGCAGCTGGTAGGGGTGCCCCAGAGAAGTGTTTTTCCAATTCTCAAAGGGGGCAGATTGAAGCGGTCGCTCCAGCTGAGCAATTTTGAGAAGCTGGAGTGACCGGCAGAGGGGTTGACTGGCTGTTGAAGGAAATGACTCGGCGCAGAAGATAGTGGGAGTTGTGGAGGCTTTGGACATGTTGAGCCCCAACGTGAGCGCCCAGGCCGCTGGGGAAGGAACCCAAGTTTTGGTCCGGCTGGAGCCCGACGTATCCGGGGATCGGAGGGCTACTGGACCAGAATAGAAGGGAGCTGCATTTTGCTGGTAGGGCGACTCCCCTGTTGCGGGGTCCATAGAGGAGAAACAGGGGAGCCGCCAGTAAGGGAGAAGAAAGTATCGGAGTTTTAAGAAAAGACTGCTTCCAGCCATTGTTTTTAACCTTGTTGTTTTAAAGGATTTTTTTTTTTTCTAGTGTGTTTTTAACCTCCACAGTTCACAGTTCTTGAAGATGAATTTTAGTCTTTAGGAACTTTTTTTTCCAACACTAGTAACACTCACAGCTTGTTCTCTGCCTTCACCTCCACCTCCAACCTTCTTGATTATTGACAACTTTGTCACCTTTTTCATGAAAAGGTGGCTGCCCTGAGCACTCAACTTTAATCACTCCTTTTAATTAGTCTGCTCCCTTCTGCACATAGCACGACATTCTCCACTCTCTCATTGCCCTCCACCACTGATGCTTCCAACCACCTTTCTAGTAACATTTTTTCTTCTCCACTTGATCCCATCCCCTTGTATCTCCTTCAGGCTATCTCTCCCTCTCTCACACATCATCAACACCTCACTCAACACAGGCACATTCCCTACTGTGTTCAAAGAGCCCCTAATAACTCCACTGCTCAAAATTGGCAACACTCGACTCATCTATCTCCTCTTATTTTTATCCAAAATGCTTAAACACGCTGTCTTAAATCAAGTCTCTTTTTTCCTTCTACAGAACAGATTGCTTGATGCTAATCAGTTGGACTTCAAGAAGGGCAGTTCCACCGAGATTGTTGTTGAAACATTATAGCTGGCTGGAGCTACCAACAAGTCCTCCGTCTTCATTCTCCTTAATCTCTCCTGCACCACTGACACAGTTAACCATCAGATTCTCCTTGCCACCCACACAGACTTTGGCATCATTGGGTCTGCTCTCAGATTTCAATCCTACTTCATTTGGCAGATCCTACTCCTCCAGGAGAGGAGAGATGCTAGGGCTGCATCAGACAAGCACAGGGGTCCTCTTTTCTTCTTTCTGTATAGCATTTCACAAGGTCCTATCATCCAGTCCAATGGATTCTTACATCAGTGCTACACCAATGATAAACACTGTACCAGTCATTTCTTTCAGAGCACCACACAGTGTCAGCTAGAATCTCATTGTGTCCTGCTGATATCTGAACCTATAGTATGGAGCACCATCCCCAGCTCAGCCTGGTAGAAACCGACCTTCTTGTTACCCCATGTCTATTCAACAGCCTATCTCGGTAAAGCTTAGCTCATTATCACTATCACCTATCAAGTCAGTATGCAGCTGTGAAAGAAAAATAAACTGCTTACAAGCTACTAAGGGTTAAAAGCTGACAAAGCTGTTTTGCTGTATCGGCAGGTTATCCATACAGGTGTCTGTCATAAGGCAGGGTGCAGTAAGCTGACCTAGGACAACTTCCTTTTTAGGAATGCGTCTGTTAGACACAGGAAAGATGACCTCTCCTTCTTTAGGGCCCCATCTGACACGTACACAAAACGGAAACGGTTGGCCAATTTGCGCAATATAAGATGAAATGCTTAGGTGAACGATATGATGCTTTTTGAGAAGTAAGTTGAAGGAGGAGGGAGGAAGAAAATATAAAAAAGCCGACTGAAAAAGGGAACTTTGTTCTTCTGCCTTGCAACACATGAATCCATGTACTCACCGGTGCCTGAATAAAGACCGATTGATTGAACTATTCCTGTCTTCCTCAGGGGTTTCTTCCTCACAGTGTTAGGCTGATGGCCAGTTATCATTCACTAACCACATTACAGCTGTCTCTCATTCATGCAGATTCACTCTGTATAGCACACAGACTATTCTGTAAGAGGTAAAGAAAATTCCTAATTGTAGTCATCATGTTTACTCTTCTCTGACTTCAGTCTAACCACCAGCAACCGCTGCCAGCAAAGACATGCAACCTGATATAAAAGAAGCTTGCACTGCTGGGTTTCACGCATTTGTCCTCTGTCCTACTCATTATCAAGGTGTTTTATGCTTCTGGAAGCATCATCTTTGAAGATCCAAAAATAGGCCACAGAAGTCATCAACAACTTTCAACACATTGGCACTTTTCCTTTGTGAACTCAGTCATTGCTGTTGTCTTCTCAAAAGGTTTGAGCCTAAATATTTCTTCTTTTTGGCACACCACACTACTTCAGAAGTTTGAACTTTAATTTTTCTCCAAATTAGAGGTTTGAATCGTCTGGATCTCTCCTTGTTAGTTGTGTTGGCATATAATGAGAAAAGCAGCTCCTGCGATTGCCAAGTCTTTCTCTCTTTCCATCTGCCTGTCCATATAAAACATCTACAAACCAAGTGGACCAATTTTGTTGAAACTTTGCACACTTATTCTTTAAGGTATTTGTGAAGAAAGTTCAATTTTCCTGAAGATGTCTTGAATAAAGTGTGCTGTACAAATTTTTGAAATTTAAAAAATCTCCCATTGAAAGCATTGGCTAATTTGCATACTCGTCTGTCCTAATACAGAGAGAGACTGTGTGTTCCTTCAATTATGTATCAATTTACTGTCTCAAATTTATTTTGAGAATGGTCACTGTTAACTTGTATATTTCCCTCTTTTACTCATCAATAGCCACTTCTGACGAAAAAAAGGAATCTTCAGTTGAAGTCAAATGCCAGAAGAGGCGGGCATGGCAGCTGATGTTAAAACAGCTAACTTCTTCTTCTGCTGCTTGATAGACTGTAAGTTAACTTTAAAATTTAAGAAGTAAAGAGCAGAAAGTCACTTACAGTAATGAAAACTGAATGTAAGTGGAAAGGAATTCTCTAAATGTCATTCTGTAAATACAGAGGGAACAAATATATACTCGGTACACTGCAATAAAAACAACCTTATGACTGCATTATTAGAACAGTATAATTATTCAATACCAGCAACAGCGCACTGCACGATAACGTGCAGGGAATACACTTGACTTGAGCGTTCATAGTTTCATACTTTTTCTCTGTACGTTTAGCATTCATTTGCTCGGAGGTTGATGCGCTTGCTGCTTCCTCAGCAGCTTTTCTTTTCTCCAGCCTAGCGGCCCGCTTCTTTTCTTCTTTTATTGGCATCTTTTCACGTTAAAACTGATTAAGTCAGTGTTTGTGTTGCAATTACTTAGTACGTTTTCTTTAATTTTTCACTTAAGCTGGCACTTAAGTCTTCAATCTGCCTCAAGAATGATTTAAAGATATGAAGAGGTAGGGGAAGTGACTGCGAAGGTGGTAGGGATGAGAACGGCGCCCGTACCCATGTGCCACACGGCTGCCCTGCTGCCCACTGCTGAGAGTTGATTCTACAATAAAATAAAATAAAAATAAAAAGAGGAATAACCTTGGAGGTCAATCATCACCCTGAAAGCGGACAGTAGATGTCACGTAGTATATGTGTACTAAATTTCAGGCCAACAGATCAAATGTTGTCTACTAATGCATTTAATAGCATTCTACTGTCCCTGTTATCTTTTTGATATGACTCACTGTTACAAAAATATTTAATATGTGAGTAATTACAAAATTTTAAATGCTCCAAATTTCAAATCAGTTAACTGAATTTGTGAATGCTCCTGAATGTTATGTCACATGTACATTTTCTAACTTGTTTTTTGTATTGAAAAGTGTACTTATTATTATTATTATTATTGATTTAAACACAATTGATTGTGCCTATTTCTTGATCCCTTGCACCCAGGAGCTCTCATTTCTTAGCATGTGTACAGAAATGAAAGTCTTTCTTTTATTGTTGCTGATTGGAAAAATACTCAGTAAACCAAGAAGTAGACACAATAAAAGGTTAGGGGCATGTCCATAACCCCATATAATGAAAATAAATCAAAAAAGGAAATCAACTATTTACAGAGTTAAAGTATTTGTCTTTTTAGATTGAAGTCCAATAGTGAACTGACTCAAAGATGGCCGAACTGTTGGTCATATGGGTTCCAGGCAGGAAGGGGCAGGTTCAGGAAAGCATACAACAGAAGTGACATCAGAGGTGAAACGGCCATCAATCTTCCATTTTGCAGAGAAAGGAAGAGAGGCGGCATTAGCACACAGTGCCAACCCCTGTTTTGGAAGGTAACTACCGTCACCCGAGTCCTTAAGATTCCTCCCAATCGCATGCGTGTAACAGCCCTTATTAATATGATTTTCCACAGAGAAAAATTTAATGCTGAATTTTTTTCGGTATGGTGGATTGTTCTTTTAAGTATATCCCTCAATATTTATATGTTTAGCTTTCTATTATTTTTTTTTAGATCTTTAGGACTCCATTTCCTAAAAACAAGGAAGATAAATTACCTTCCTTGTGCAGGAAAGGTAGAAGGCACAGTCCAGCCATGATGTCTGTTTCCTCATATTGATGTGCTGAATTTGAGAAAGAATCTTATTGTGAGTTCAGGCCCTGTACTAGGAAGATGGGTAAGGTTAGGGTTTTGGAATGGGAGAGGTATCTTCTTTTAGGTTTTTTTGAGGTTAGGTTTAGGCTCTGTACTAGGGGATTTTTAAGATTAGGGTTTGGAATGGTGGGCCTTCCTTCCATAATGAGGATGCAGTCAAAGGTTAGTGTTTTAGAGTGGAGGAAGATAGCTCCCTAAAATTCTTGTCTTACCGGTGATCTTTTTTTTCAAGAATAACCCGCCAGATATCTAAAACACAATTTTTTATATGGTGCTATTCTATAAGATATGTAATGCATAATATGTGATACAGTGCTACTATACATGTAAAGCATTTTACAGGGTATTGTAACATGCAGAATATTCTAAAAGGTGTCATACAATATAAGGTATTCAAGGGTTTTACATTAAAATGACTATAAATTAAAATTACAATTAGTACATAATCCAACAAATGAGCCACACACATGCATTATCCAACAGGTGAGCAATACAAAAGCATTATCCAGTAAATGAGCCATACAAATGTATTATCCAGTCCTTCTCATCCCATTGTGTTCCTGTTGCCTCTATTTTGGATGTTTATATTAGGGTTCTTTACACGGGGTGGGGTGGGAGCAGGCGACTCCTTTAAAACCCCCTCTAAGATCTACCTTTGGGTGCCCAGTGTATACTTAACAGTTTTTCATTTGATGCTTGCAGTTACTTGGTTTATTATTTTACCTGATGTGCTTCAATGGACTTTCTTACATAAATATGTAGGCACAGCCTGGGAAGAGCATGTGGAGGGCATCGTGCTTGCTTCTTTGTGACCGTTGACTTTAATTGTGCAGTGTTTTTGTCAGAACCAGGGCCGGCACAAAGGGGGGTGTTGGTCGGTATGGCTTTCAGTTTGTTGTGGTGTTTGGTGCTAGGATTGTCTTAATAGTGCACATCTGGTGGAGGGGAAGAATGTTTCACAATTTAGCTTTAATTTTTCTCCATTTTCTGATAGATGGCTAATATCACTGGTACTGCTTGGAATATTTGGGGCCTTGAACTGAACTCATAATGATCAAGGATCCTTCATTATATTGTGGTGCAGGAAGGCTGATGTCTTCTTACTGGCAACACGGCTAACGTGCAGTGGATTGGAAAGAAATGTGATCAAGTGGTTGCCTTGTGTTTTGTCCAGCGTACAGTAACATAACCTTCCAAATAAACTTTCTTTGTAAGGTTCTGATGGAGCTGGTCAGGTTTGCTATCTATTAGTATGGAAGAAATTCGTGTGATTTTCTAATTACACTACAACCTTATGCCAACCTTCCAGTTTTCTTCCTTAGCTAAACATCATTAACAGTGAAGAGCATATTCTTGTAATGGATGCAAATTCATACATGAACTCGCTATTAGATAACAAAGTACCTCTCATTCCATTCCATTTCCTTTGCATCTTGTATTTGACCACCTTCAGTTACTGAATCCATCTGCAAAGGATCTCCCATTTCACTCCACCAGACACTACACAATTTCCAGGCTAGGCTATAGTTTTGTATTTCACGCACTTATCTCAATTTGCCTAACATCTTGCTGGCCTCAAAATCTCTCAATGACCACAAAAGTGCTCTTTGCCAGATTTATTGTGTTGCTGTAATTCACCACTACTTTGTAATCCTGTAATTTGCCAGGAGTTGTCATCGATTTTGGAGTTTATTAAATTCAATTCTGTCTCAGTAAAGGGCCCTGCTTTTGTCTGGATGACAGTTCAATAGGTAATTTGCAATTTTTTTCATATGTGATGCTTTTGAGCTACCACATTCCCATTGACAAAAAATTTCTGAGGTAGAGTTGCATCTCAGTACTCTGAAGGGCAAGCACAGCTGCATTATTAATCCTGACTATTGTCACACATACATGTGCTTGGGAGACAACTTCAGGGCTTGTTGACATGCATTTCAACCCTGACTCGTGGGTTGGCTCTGCGTCCTAACTCTTCTCCTCTCCCTCCCTCCAGATAATCATGAGCCAACAATATATGGCATCATCTGGGTGTGGAACGACAGAACCCGCTCCATTGGTCTTATATATGGTACCACCACCATCTCTACTTATTCTAGTCATAGAGTCCAATCTGAAAATATGTCCTGTTTATGAAAGCTTTTTTTGGCTGACTTCACCATATATGGGGATCACACTTTGGTGACTGAACTCTTTACCTCTGTTCTCTTTTTACACTATGAACTTTTGATTTGTAATCTGACAGACAGACAGAATTTGATTCTTTTACAGAAGGCTGAACTAGAGATTTACTCCATATGGACCTGGCACTATGTTGCTGGAACTAGGCCAAGTAAGGTATGTGTTCTTGGGCTGTATACAGTAAATATGATGTCCTTGCTACAAACCTGACCATTCCAAATAAACCAGGGATCCTTACTAATATTTCAGATAAGATAAATAAGCACGTAATTTAGTTATATTCCTAGTTACTTTTTGAACACTCCAACACATCCCCTGCTGAAATTAGTTCTTTCTAATTTTAAGTTACCTTCCCTTGGTGTCCACAAGGATAAAGCCTCCATATTAGATGCCACTAGCTGGTACTTTTCCCCAACTCACACCAGATTAGGCACTTTGCCAATTACAGAGGTGAAGTTTCAAGTTCTCATTGCCAGGTTCTAGTCCAACTAGACCCCTTCCTCCTACAGCAGCCACTAAACTGTCATTGCACAAAATCATCTTGTTTTGTTTTGCATTGGGTGAGCTCACGAATTGGTTCCATATTGTCTTTTTAGACTGAGCCTGGCTAGGTTACGTGGATTACTCGATGACCAGGTGCTCACCAGAGAACGCCACCCCCAGGCCTAAACCCGGGCAAGGTACGCTAATTTCCAATTTGGTTGGGAAGTGTTCTTCGCCTGACATCTCAGCCTATTTCAGCGTGTTGGATTCCATGTGATCCATCATGACTGCATCTGATAATTGAGAACGATACAGAAAGAAGAATGTGGATTTTGTGCTGGTTGTGGAACAGTGGACCAGCTCTTCTCCCTGGTGCAACTGATGAAGGGAGCATGGTAGTATGATAACACACTCTACATGTATTTTGTGAATTTGTAAATACGACTGTCTCCCTTGACATATGTTGTTTGAGGTGCTGCAGGACAATGGAGTAGTGGGGCAACTGTGTGCTGTTGTTCCCTATATGAAGACAGTGGGATGCTGTGTTCAAATACTTGCCGTTAAGTCAAAGTCATTCACTGTTTCTGTCAAACAAACAGGATAGCCATAGCCGAGGATGTGAAGGTGTGGAGTTGGGTAGGTTAGGGGTAGTATCATTGCTTTATGCTACTGAACTTGTGCTTTTTGCCTCATATGACTGTAACATTTAGTGCACACTTGAGAATTTTTCTACTGAGTGTGAAGTGGCAGGAATGAGGATCAGCACCTCTCGGTCTGATGTCATGGTTGTCTCTCGGAAAAGAGTGGTTTTCTCTCTTAAGTTGAAAGGGAGACAACTGCCCATAGTTTAGGAGTTCAGGTTTCTCAGCATCTTGTTCATGAGTGATGGAAGAAGGTGATATATCATCAACAAGGAGACTGGAGTGGCAGCATCTGTTCTGTGAGTAGCAAACTGGTATCTGTTAGATCTGTTAGCAAAACAGAAGCTGAGTTTAAAGACAAAGCTCTTGGTCAATCTACATCCCTGTACTCATCTTAGGTCATGTGCAGTGAGTAAGGACCAAAAAAATGAGATTGTGACTACAAATGAGGTTTCTTCACAGGACTGCTGGACCGTCAGTGCATAATAGGGTGAGGAACTCAGCAATTGAGGAGTGCCACAGCCTTAGAGTTGCTGCTCCTTTAGATGGAGAACAGCCAGTTGAGGTGGTTTGGGCATGTTGTAAGGATGCCCCCTCCCAGTTGACTCCCACTAGAGCAACTTTCGGGCACCTCACTCTGGGTAGAGACACCAAAGCAGGCCCAAAACATGGCTGAGGGATTATATCTCTCAATTGGGTGGGGAAAATCTGTGAATTTACCAAAAAGAGTTGGAGTCTGTAGATGGAGACGTGTCAGCTCTGGGCTAACCTACTTGACCTGCTTCCACCTCAACCCTCACAAAGAACATCAGTTTGAGAGGATGAGATGTAAAAATAGAAAAAAAAATCTATGATTGCTTCCAACTCACACACAAACATTTCTAGAATACAGTTCACCATTCACCAATTGTGCCTTTAAAAATGACAACCAGATTTTTCCTGATCATTTAGACTAAATTACAATTTTACAAACTATTTTTGGGCACATGTCGTGTTCTGCTGGGTCTGTTCTGTGTGAGACATGCCAAGAAGAATTTCTTTATACTCCCAACATTCATCCATCCATCTGTTTTCTAAACCCGCTTATCCAGGGTAGGGCTGCAGGACAGCTGGAGCACATGTTTGGAAACTTGAACTTGTAATCCTCTTTAATAAAATCCCTGTGTGTGTCCAGGTGTCCGTGTGTGTGCGTCTTCTGGTGAAGTGTGCATGCGCGGGGCACGGTGCGATGCGTGATATTACTGTCAGAGAAAGTTACAGGTGTTTTACGGAAATACAAACCAGTATTACTGCGAGAGGAAATTAAAGGTACACAATACAGTGACTCATATTACAGCCACATACAAGCCAGTATTACTGTCAGAGGAGATTAAAGGCATATTACCGACGCGCACGCCTGTATTACCACCAGAGAAAATTAAAGGTATTTCACAGACGTACAAGCTAGCGGACGTACAAGACAGTATTACTGTCACAGAAAATTAAAGACACACAATACACGGCGGCAGCCCACGAAGAACGGTCAGCTCAGCAAGTAAACATCAACAAAAGAAAGGCTGAAAGAAAGAAAAATATGACCAACAAACAGAATGAGGTCAAAGTCCCTTGCCATTTAATATAGACTGTTCCTACTAATGTTTATGCACTACTGTTCTAGCGCCCGTTATTGTAACGGGCTAAATGACTAGTCAAATATAAATCTCTTAAGTACAATTAAAGCCTGACAATGCTTTGATGCATTAGATTGATCTTTCTTTTTTAGTTAGCCTGCAACAAAACCATCATTGTGCTGCATTCCCCATTTGTGTTCATGCCTGTTAGTAAGCTGTTGGTCTTATCACCTTTGGCTCTGGGTCGTTACCTCATGTACATCTCTGGTGGAGCAGCATTTTGAGCAGTTATTAAAACTTTATGATGCAGACTGAGTTTAAAAGCATTACCTTTCCATCTCTGTATGCTGATTAGATTTTTCTTTCAGGGATTACTATATAAGAACTGTCTTATTAATGAAGACACTAGGGGGAGCTGTGGAACTGTGAATGGAACATCTTTCCAGTTTTTTTTTTTTCTTTCCTTTTCCTCTGCACCATTTCTGAAAAAAAAAAATCCTGCTAACAAATTAACAAGGAAAATTGCATCTTTGCCTTATAAACATGTCTCTCATTTCCTAACCCTAGGTAGGTGCAGCAGCATGACAAATCAAGTCCAATAGGTACGCAAGCAGTGACCACAGATGCTAGGCTAGCACTGAGGTATCATTTAGTTGATGGTGCCCAGTAAAGTACCCTAAGGGCAGATCCATTAGTTCTGTGGTTAAAACAACCTTACTAAATCAGTGTCAAAGTGTGAGACTCTAACAAATACTATACAGCTTTTAAAAGAGCGCCTAAGCTAGCAGGCAATCGGAGATTGCTGGCTTTATATGGTCCTTTTTTATACAAATATCTCATTGCAGAGGTCAACCCTTCTAATTTTAAATTAACAGGTTTTTGCCTTAATTGGAGCATCTGCTGCATTCCTGATGGCAGCAAGGATGTTTGCGATGTGTGGGCCAGTTACTGCACAGAATGGGCTGCAAAGAGCCAGGCAGCTATTTATAAAGAAAATCTATCACCCAACCCAATTTCAGTCTTTTTAAGGTCAATTAGAAGCTAAATAGGCATGTGATGAATCTATATTGGCTACAGCTGGATTATGATGATGCAGCAGAGAGCCAAATAGGAACAGCAGACCTGGCTATCCTGCAAGCTGATCTGTGGACTCATAGGAATGGTGACCAGCTGGCCCAACATAAAAGCGAGACTCTCGGAATTGTGTAGATTCAATTTATTTTAGTATTTATCAAGCAATCATATGTGGTAGTAAATGGAACAGGCATTATGGTTTTTTTTTGCTTGCCTATACAATATACTGGATGGAATTTCTGTCACTGGGGCATAGCTTAATTTAGTTGAGAATTAACGTTCTGTTGTATTTGGATGTGGACACTCTGTTTATAGTCATTTGTCGCCTGACCTGCTAATAATTTTAATCCCTTTCAATCTTTTTTTTTCTGGGCACTGAAATGCCATTTTCTGGTTGAATATCCATGTATCCAGATTGAAGCTTTTATGGCATCACCTGGAACAAGGCAGAAACCAATTCAGAATGGGAGGCCAATTCATTGAACAACATTAAATCAGGCCATGACAATTATGAGTCTGACTGGATTGAAGGCCTCAAAACAGAGTCCTTGAAAGAAATACAGACAACCCCAGAGTGAACAGGCATCCTCCATCAGTGCACTTGAACCAGAAATTATTTTATAATCCAAGTAGTCTAAGGGGATTTCAAAGAGCAATATCAATTGACCGACATTAGAAGAGGAGACATGGCCAGTCATGGGATGGATATGACAAGTATTCACTTGATAAAGTTAGATAAATGTCTAGGTAGACATATGTCACATTACATGATTTTTACAGCATTTTTCAGTAGCAGACTTCATTTCCATTATCGTATTCAAAGTACTGAGTGATTTACGTTTTTGACCGTGGCTACATTTCTCTGCTTGTATTATTAGATCTGAGTGCCATATTTCATACTGTAGACCAGGGGTGTCCAACTCTGTTCCTGGTGGGCTGCAGTGGCTTCAGGTTTTCATTCTAAACATCTTCTTAATTAGTGAGCTGAGTAACTTGATTTGCCTCAGTTTTAATTAACAGGACTCAGATCCCTTAGTTGTTTCTTTTTCCTTAATGAGCAGCCAAACAATAATGAGACACAAAACAAACCGCCACACAACCAGCTATCCTGAAAATGAAGAAAGGTGAAGGTCTCCATCATCATGGTCTGCTCAGGTCACCGAAATATCTTGACGGTGGTCTTAGAAAAAACAAAATCAGAATTAGAGCAGTAATAAGTCATGATATTCAATAACGGCTTTAATTAACAACAAGAATTGGCCTCTCATCAAGAAATTGGTTGGAGTGAAACTGGCTGGAGTTTGACGTTCCACTTTAGCTGGTCATCTGTTGGCTCGTTTCATATCTCATTTCTGTTTGGCTACCATTTAATGAAGAAGCAAATCAAGTCAGAGGACTGAATCCTTAAACACAGAGGTATTAAAATGAATGGAAAAGGAGTTAACTAGCAGTGAAAACTGCTCGCTGATTAGGAAAAGGGTTAGAATGAAAACCTGTAGCCACTGCGGCACTCCAGGCCTGGAGTTTGACACCTCCGCTGTAGACCATGACATACTTGTTGGAAAAACTTGCAGGTATAAGCGATGCAGACACTCAGCTGGTTTAGATCTTATTTAAGTGACCACTGTCTTTTTGTCCATATAAACAGTTGTGGCTGGATGGAAGAATGACAGCTCCACAAAGCAAGACAATTTGGGGCACCAACTGGGTCTTCCCATATATTGTTCGATGACACAAAAAGGCAAAACTAAAGGTAATGCTCTTCAGCATATATTCTTCCTGCATTGCCGGGTAACCAACTTAACAAGGTAAGGCTTATTGGGCTGTTTAGCCAAGGTCACTGTGATAGTGGAGCTCCATCCGGTGGGTTGCTCATGCCAGTAATGATGCCTCCTTTCCAGGACTTGGGTTTTAATGGAGGTTAAACCAGAAGGAAAGGGGTCAGTTGCCTTCACCGGGTGGCTTCCCTTCATTGCGGGGAAAGAAGGAGGTGACAGTGTTAGCTATAGTGCCCCCTCTCATCCTGGAGGGTTATTACATACCTTGATAGAGCCTGTGAGGACATCCTCTGACATTCATGCATGACACAGTGAATTTTTTGACGTAACCTGAGTGAAATGTTGGGTCCTTTAAAGCTCAGTTCCTAGTCCATTAGTATTTTCTTTGTATATCTAATTCCTTGGTCATATAATTTGCAAGCATGTCATTAGCATTCTTTGCTATGCAGGTGATATGCAGGTCTATATATAGTCATAAGAAAAAGCGAGCACAACCCATGGAAACAAATTTCAAAAGGAAAGCAGAAGATCATCTTGAAAATGCTGCCCACAAATAAATGTGACATGCTTTAACAAATGATACATAAACTTAATACAGTGTATTCTTCTCATAATCTAAATTAATGAAAATGTGGATTTCTTGTGGAAAAGTCTATATTTATTACCAGCTCAAATCCATCAAATTAGATCAGGTAGCAATGATCAGAACCTCCTATGGCAGTATGGAGGTGTCTTATTAAAACTGCAGATATCAAGAGTTTGGTGTTCTCTTTGTTACAGACTTGTGTGGTGTCATCATGCCAAGATCAAAATGTTGTGAATGCCTAGGAATCAAATTAAATCAATCATTTTACTGTGAGGAAAATCATCTACAAGTGGTGTAGATTTCAGCAAATTCAGCCCAAGAGCAGGCCATTTGATATGAAGAGAAGTCTTCTAGAACCCCAAACTTTAATTCCATGATCTGCAGGTAACTCTTGCAACCATTGGTGTCAAAGTGCATACACCTACAAATCAGAAAGATATACGAAGTGTGTCAGAAAAATGTCTTTGTTGTCCAAAATTAATACC
The DNA here is from genome assembly GCF_900747795.2 of Erpetoichthys calabaricus. Lineage (NCBI taxonomy): Eukaryota > Metazoa > Chordata > Cladistia > Polypteriformes > Polypteridae > Erpetoichthys > Erpetoichthys calabaricus. Next base: position 286,537,412 of record NC_041397.2, on the reverse strand, counting down.
AGAGCAAGACCACAGTTTGGCATTGAACATCTAGGCAAAGACGAGTCTTCCTGGAACAATGCTCTTTGGACAGATGAATCAAAGAGATAGTTGTTTGTTCATAGTAACAGTAGATGTGTTTTGTGCAAACTGAAGGCAGCATTTCAAGAGAAGAACATCATATCGGCTGTGATGGAAATGGGATGGTTTGGGGTTGCTTTGACACCTCAGGGGCTGTGCATCTTGCAGTCATCAAATCAACTATGAATTCTGCATCATGTCAAAGTGTGCTTGAAGGGAATGTGAGGCCATCCATCCAAAAGTTGAAGTTGAAGAAGCAAATGGATCTCTCAACATAATTATGATCCAAAGAAAACTAGCAAATCTACTTAAGGAATTGCTTAAAAAAAAGAAATGCAGTGTTATAGAATGACCTAGTCAAAGCCGTGATTTGAATCCTACTTAAATGTCACGGGGGGATTTAAAAGGGTGATACTTACAAGAAAACCCAGAAATATCTTTTGAAGCTGAAGGAGGTTTGCAAGGAGGAATGGTCCAAAATTTCATTGAGTCGATGTCAGAGACTGGTGGGCAGTTTTGCAACACACCTACAAGAAGTTATTTCTGCTAAAGGGGGCAATACCAGCTTCTGAGGCCAAGGGTTGACTTACATTTTCCCCAGTAGATATTTTTGTTGAATAAATGCATATTTTCCTTGTGTTTTTATTCAGGCATATCATTTTCATCTGTAGGCTTTTTGCATAAAGATCTAGCATTTACTTGTTCAAATATGATGAAAAAGCACACCGTTTTCATGGGGTCTAATTAATTTTCCACAGCTTAACCACATGCAGATTTTCAATTTTCCAACATAAAAGTTTGCCTTATAGACATTTGACATTGGATAATTTTCTTTTTTTAATTCTACCAAAACAGAAGTGCTGGTCCTCATTTCAAAAGCTGCTAAAAACAGGACAGCGTCTGTTGATGGCCTCAGAAACATTCCAGGCACAGTAATCAGAGACTTAGGTGCCTCTTTAGATTGTGATCTTTCATTTCATATGCATATTAAAAATATGTCGAGAGTAGCCTTCTTTCACTTCACAAATATTGCAAGACGTAGAGTTATACAATCATTCAATGATGCTGATAAAACGTTTTCATGCATTTACAGTGGTGTGAAAAACTATTTGCCCCCTTCCTGATTTCTTATTCTTTTGCATGTTTGTCACACAAAATGTTACTGATCATCAAACACATTTAACCATTAGTCAAATATAACACAAGTAAACACAAAATGCAGTTTTTAAATGATGGTTTTTATTATTTAGGGAGAAAAAAAATCCAAACCTACATGGCCCTGTATGAAAAAGTAATTGCCCCCTTGTTAAAAAATAACCTAACTGTGGTGTATCACACCGGAGTTCAATTTCCGTAGCCACCCCCAGGCCTGATTACTGCCACACCTGTTTCAATCAAGAAATCACTTAAATAGGAGCTGCCTGACACAGAGAAGTAGACCAAAAGCACCTCAAAAGCTAGACATCATGCCAAGATCCAAAAAAATTCAGGAACAAATGAGAACAGAAGTAATTGAGATCTATCAGTCTGGTAAAGGTTATAAAGCCATTTCTAAAGCTTTGGGACTCCAGCGAACCACAGTGAGAGCCATTATCCACAAATGGCAAAAACATGGAACAGTGGTGAACCTTCCCAGGAGTGGCCGGCCGACCAAAATTACCCCAAGAGCGCAGAGACGACTCATCCGAGAGATCACAAAAGACCCCAGGACAACGTCTAAAGAACTGCAGGCCTCACTTGCCTCAATTAAGGTCAGTGTCCACGACTCCACCATAAGAAAGAGACTGGGTAAAAACGGCCTGCATGGCAGATGTCCAAGACGCAAACCACTGTTAAGCAAAAAGAACATTAGGGCTCGTCTCAATTTTGCTAAGAAACATCTCAATGATTGCCAAGACTTTTGGGAAAATACCTTGTGGACTGATGAGACAAAAGTTGAACTTTTTGGAAGGCAAATGTCCCGTTACATCTGGCGTAAAAGGAACACAGCATTTCAGAAAAAGAACATCATACCAACAGTAAAATATGGTGGTGGTAGTGTGATGGTCTGGGGTTGTTTTGCTGCTTCAGGACCTGGAAGGCTTGCTGTGATAGATGGAACCATGAATTCTACTGTCTACCAAACAATCCTGAAGGAGAATGTCCGGCCATCTGTTCGTCAACTCAAGCTGAAGCGATCTTGGGTGCTGCAACAGGACAATGACCCAAAACACACCAGCAAATCCACCTCTGAATGGCTGAAGAAAAACAAAATGAAGACTTTGGAGTGGCCTAGTCAAAGTCCTGACCTGAATCCAATTGAGATGCTATGGCATGACCTTAAAAAGGCGGTTCATGCTAGAAAACCCTCAAATAAAGCTGAGTTACAACAATTTTGCAAAGATGAGTGGGCCAAAATTCCTCCAGAGCGCTGTAATAGACTCATTGCAAGTTATCGCAAACGCTTGATTGCAGTTATTGCTGCTAAGGGTGGCCCAACCAGTTATTAGGTTCAGGGGGCAATTACTTTTTCACACAGGGCCATGTAGGTTTGGATTTTTTTTTCTCCCTAAATAATAAAAACCACCATTTACAAACTGCATTTTGTGTTTACTTGTGTTATATTTGACTAATGGTTAAATGTGTTTGATGATCAGAAACATTTTGTGTGACAAACATGCAAAAGAATAAGAAATCAGGAAGGGGGCAAATAGTTTTTCACACCACTGTATTACTTCTAGATTGGATTACTGTAATACTTTCCTCCGTGGCTGCATGTCAGCTTCCTGTAATATACTTCAGTTAGTTGAGAATGCAGCGATTAGAGTGCTTACAAGAACCATAAAATATTTTGATATCACTGCTGTTTTGTTATCGTTACACTGGCTTCCTTTTTAATTTCATATTTATTATTAGATATTGCTGCTCACTTATAATGATTTACATGGCTCAATATTTGAATGTCCTCCTAATTCCATACAATGCCTCTGGCTTGCTTCGATCTCTTGGAGCCCAACATCTTGCAAAATAAAGAAAACCACAAGTAGAAATAAAGCATTCGCTTATGTGAATAGAATACCCTTCCCATAGAGCAGTGGTTCCCAACGCTTACTATGCCCTGCGTCCCTAGAAAATGTTTGATTTATGTTACCTCTACAAAGGTATTATCACATTTGAAGACGAAGAAGTCAAATTTCTTATTCTCGAACCACATACAGTACTGCTGGTGAAGAAACTGAACTAAAAAATAAGCTTTTAACTCATAAAATGTAAATATAAATTGAGCAATTTACATATATAAATCTCAGTAATCTTGTAAATGTGTCCCCCATGAAGCTTATACTCTCAACTGATGATCTGGAGGTGCTGCGAAGCATTAAGTTCCACAAGGAAATGACACACGATCAACGATCGAGGGGTTTGGGGTACTGGAGAAACAATGGGTGCTAAGCAATGAATCACAGTCAATGAGCTTTGTCCCCTGATAACGTAACGTCTGCACTGCACTTCAAAAACACATGTGCTGCACAGTTAAAATTGCTGCACTACTGCCAGGACCTCCAGCAGAAGAGATGGGCTGTGAGTGGAAGCAGCAGTTGTTGCATCCAATTCAGTCCCACCTGTCCACACCTGGCAAAATTTCAATCAGACCTCCAAATCAGTGACATTGTAAGAGCAGGGCAGGCACAGAAGTCAATCCTAGACTTTGCTCTTCCCTACAGATAATTGCAAGTTCCAAATTCCATTCTCTTAAAATAAAGTTCTTCTCCTTTATGAGCGCTGCAGTCAGAGCAAGGAACCCGCAAGAATGCGCTCTCACGACGTTTGATTCTTTTCATATCATAGAACAGCAGCACCAACAACCTACAAATTGCAGTACACTGCAAAACACGGATTGCAATATGATAAAGCCAGACAACGCACTTCATTCAATTTTGGCGAATCATGATGCAGCCTTACTTTTTGTCCCACAATCTGAAATGCCATCGTGTAACCTCTGAGGGTTTGGGCACCCCAGGTTGGTACAAGATTTAGACAAGCTGCAGTGTGCAGATCTAAGCTAAAAAGAAATATGTTTAATAATAATAATAATAATAGTTTTTATTTAATAGGCAGCTTTCTTAACACTCAAGATCACCTTACAATGCAATTAAACAACATTAATAAAATATGAACGCAAAGAGGATGATTAAATCAAATAGCAATGAGGTACAGAGGTAGTAGCAAACAAACAGAGATAGCAGGCAGTAACAGTGTGAAATTCATAATTGGTATGCCAGTTTGAAAAGATAACTTTTGAGAACAGTTTTAAAATGTGTTATTGAATCGAGCTGACAAATATGAGAGGGAAGAGAATTCCAGAGTTGAGGAGCACTATGAGAGACGCTCGAGCTCCCATAGAACAGAGTTTGATGTGCGGTACAGAAAGTAGAGCTGCAGATGAGGATCAGAGTGAGCGAGAGGCAGTGCAAGTCTGTAGTCGATCAGTGAGGTAGGGAGGAGCGAGGCTGTGGAGAGCTTTAAATGTTAAGAGCAGTATTTTGTATTGTATTCTGTAGTTAACAGGGAGCCAGTTTAGTCAGGCCTATACGTAAATATGTGACAATGAAATCTTTTATCCTGTTTTTGACTTTCTCTTGTTTGCAGCAGCTGTTGTAAAGTATTATTTTGTGTTTTATTTTTTTAATTTGTGTCAATAATCCGTAGCTGCAGTTTTACAGTCCAACTAGTTTCACAAATAAATGTTTATGCCTTACATTTAAATGATGTACAGTTAGGTCCATAAATATTTGGACAGAGACAACTTTTTTTTAATTTTGGTTCTGTACATTACTACAATGAATTTTAAATGAAACAACTCAGATGCAGTTGAAGTGCAGACTTTCAGCTTTAATTCAGTGGGGTGAACAAAATGATGCATTAAAATGTGAGGCAACTAAAGCATTTTTTTAACACAATCCCTTCATTTCAGGGGCTCAAAAGTAATTGGACAAATTAAATAACTGGAAATAAAATGTTCATTTCTAATACTTGGTTGAAAACCCTTTGCTGGCAATGACAGCCTGAAGTCTTGAACTCATGGACATCACCAGATGCTGGGTTTCCTCCCTTTTAATGCTCTGCCAGGCCTTTACTGCAGCGGCTTTCAGTTGCTGTTTGTTTGTGGGCCTTTCTGTCTGAAGTTTAGTCTTCAACAAGTGAAATGCATGCTCAATTGGGTTCAGATCAGGTGACTGACTTGGCCATTCAAGAATTTTCCACTTCTTTGCTTCAATAAACTCCTGGGTTGCTTTGGCTGTATGTTTTGGGTCATTGTCCATCTGTATCATGAAACACCGCCCAATCAATTTGATTGCATTTAGCTGGATTTGAGCAGACAGTATGTCTCTGAACACCTCAGAATTCATTCGGCTGCTTCTGTCCTGTGTCACATCATCAATAAACATTAGTGTCCCAGTGCCACTGGCAGCCATGCACGCCCAAGCCATCACACTGCCTCCACCTTGTTTTACAGATGATGTGGTATGCTTTGGATAATGAGCTGTTCTACGCCTTCTCCATACTTTTTTCTTGCCATCATTCTGGTAGAGGTTGATCTTGGTTTCATCTGTCCAAAGAATGTTTTTCCAGAACTGTGCTGGCTTTTTTAGATGTTCTTTAGCAAAGTCCAATCTAGCCTTTCTATTCTTGAGGCTTAAGAGTGACCTTGAACCTTGCAGTGCACCCTCTGTATTTACTTTCATGCAGTCTTCTCTTTATGGTAGACTTGGATATCGATACGCCTACCCCCTGGAGAGTGTTGTTCACTTGGTTGGCTGTTGTGAAGGGGTTTCTCTTCACCATGGAAATGATTCTGCGATCATCCACCACTGTTGTCTTCTGTGGACGTCCATGTCTTTTTGCGTTGCTGAGTTCACCAGTGCTTGCTTTCTTTCTCAGGATGTACCAAACTGTAGATTTTGCCACTCGTAATATTGTAGCAATTTCTCAGATAGGTTTTTTCTGTTTTCACAACTTAAGGATGGCTTCTTTCACCTGCATGGAGAGCTCCTTTGACCGCATGTTGTCTGTTCACAGCAAAATCTTCCACATGCAAGCACCACACCTCAAATCAACTCCAGGCCTTTTATCTGTTTAATTGATAATGACATAACGACGGACTTGCCCACACCTGCCCATGAAATAGCCTTTGAGTCAATTGTCCAATTACTTTTGAGCCCCTGAAATGAAGGAATTGTGTTAAAAAACTGCTTTAGTTGCCTCACATTTTTATGCAATCGTTTTGTTCACCCCACTGAATTAAAGCTGAAAGTCTGCACTTCAACTGCATCTGAGTTGTTTCATTTAAAATTCATTGTGGTAATGTACAGAACCAAAATTAGAAAAAAGTTGTCTCTGTCCAAATATTTATGGACCTAACTGTAATTGTTTCATGAGCCTTTTTATTCTCTTATTTTGCACAAATAATCTCCAGTATATTTACATGTAAACAAAATTCAGAAATTTGTATTTCTTGCCATATCTTCAAATGTTATCTTATTTTTTCTGTATTCTTTTTAATTCATCACCTCCTGTGGAGTTTACTGTAATACTGTTTACTGTCTCCCTGCCTAAATGTGCCATTTTCCACAAACGGTATCCCACTATTTCCACCATATTGAAATTATTCATGGACACTTTCTAACCAAAAGTTATAAGGTTGCTGAACAGTCAATTATTAGAATTTAAATGTTGTATATAAATGTATAATATTCACAAATACATACTCTATATATTGCATATAATTGTATATGTGTGCATGTATATATATACTTTCAATGTTTGTTTACATTTTTTCATTGTATTTTTGCTGTCTGAGGAGACATGCTAGTAGAAATTGTACAAAAATCTATTGAGTATTGTGACAGATGGCCGGGACACCCTTTAGAGGAGAGGACTGGGGGAATGGACATATCACCAGCAGTATCTCCCCCGGGACACGACACGGTAGCCCCCCTGGTTTACATCGGGGCCATGGGACTGGAGCTTAGAAGCTCAACCCTGCCTGTGGACACCACCAGGGGACGCCTGGGCAGTTCGGAAGCCGTGGTCTACAGCACTTCCGCCACACCCAGAAGTGCTGCCGGAACTTGATCAAGGAGCACCTGGAGCACTTCCAGGTGCGGTATAAAAGTGACTGTCTCACTCCAGCAAGTGGAGAGGAGTAGAGGCGGTCGAAGAATAACAACAAAAACATTTATTTCTATAGCATATTTTCATACAAACAATGTAGCTCAAAGTGCTTTACATGATGAAGAAAGAGAAAAAAGACAAAATAAATAATTAAAATTAGGGAACACTAATTAACATAGAATAAAAGTAAGGTCCGATGGCCAGGGAGGACAGAAAAAACAAAAAAAAACTCCAGACGGCAGGAGAAAAAAATAAAATCTGTAGGGTTCCCGAGGCCACGAGACCACCCAGCCCACTCTAGGCATTCTGCCTAACATAAATGACCTCAATCAGTCCTCATTGTATTCAGGGTTCTCATGGAAGAATTTGATGATGACGGTCATGTGGACTTCTGGCCTTTAATCCATTAATGTAAGGATATCACGGTGCATAGAAGGAAGGAAGGAAGGAAGGAAGGAAGGAAGGAAGGAAGGAAGGAAGGAAGGAAGGAAGGAAGGAAGGAAGGAAGGAAGGAGCTTAATTGTGGTTTGTGCATTGTGCTGTGCCAAAGAACAATAAACGTGTGTGTTCTGGACATTGTTGGTCTGTGTGTCTGTCTGTAGCCAGGCTAATCTCCTACAGTATACATAACAATAAACTTGACTTCACTCAATTTGAAAAAGCCAAGATAAGCTTAATAGCACAACCTGAACTCAGAAAGCCAACACAAGTTAATGCTGGGGCTCTGCGCTGTCGCAATTCTCTCTCTTTTATTTTTTTTCTATTCAAGTGACTGAGGTATAATTACTGGCCGCACTTGAACTAGAAGCAGTAAATGAAGGCCACACACCATTAGGCTGTAGCTTCAGGAGCTAAGCATGTCAACAAGAAAACCGAATCATAAAAAGAAATTAAAGAACAAAAACAAAAAAAGTGCCGTGATGTAGAGAGCTAACTGTGATTTGAGACAGCTACAGTCACTCCCGCCGCCAACCCCAAGTATTAATATTCCTCTTCTTATGAAGCGCATCCCAATTCTGGTATCATTTGAACTGATGTCATTTTCACACTTACTACAGCTCATCCAGAATTTGGGATCCATCCAAAGCCCTCACACTAATATTCTTGATACTAACTGCTCATGATTAGTTGAAATATTGTTCTTCTGTAGCCTGGGCAGTTAGCATTGCTGATATCTGCAGAGGCAGTGCTCATGCTGCACCATTGAAGATTTGCATCCTGACCAACTGTTGCACTCTCCAGTTTAAATTTATATTCCCCAACAATGGACAATCCTACCGCTGACACAATTATAACTGACATCTTGTTTCCTAGTAACACTTTTCTTGCTTGCAATTAACCAAGGACTGAAATATAACTCATACTTTCTAACCTGCTACTGAACACACAGGTGCCCTCACCTGTTATACAGCCCCAGCTTTACATAAAACACTGGGGATGTTGATGCACCATAACAGGTTCATATATTCAACATGGTAAGAATATTAAGGACATGCACAGAAATAGATAGATAGATAGATAGATAGATAGATAGACAGACAGACAGACAGACAGACAGACAGACAGACAGACAGACAGACAGACAGACAGACAGACAGATAGATAGATAGATAGATAGATAGATAGATAGATAGATAGATAGATAGATAGATAGATAGATAGATAGATAGATAGATAGATAGATAGATAGATAGATAGATAGATAGAAAACACTAATCAGCTGAAGCTGCTCCTCTGTCTGGAGATGATATTGTTTAGTGAATGCAGTGGATTCTCCATAATTGATAGGAGCCTGCTTAGCGCCCATCGCTCTGCTACAGATGTCAAACTGTTCAGCTCCATGCCAACAATAGAGCCTGTCTTCCTCACCAGTTTGTCCAGGCGTGAGGCATCTTTCTTCTTAATGCTGTCTCCCCAGCACACCACCGCATAGAAGGGGGCGCTCGCCACAACCATCTGATAGAACATCTGCATCATCTTATTGCAGATGTTGAAGGACACCAGCCTTCTAAGGAAGTATAACCGGCTTTGTCCTTTCTTACACAGAGCATCAGTATTGGCAGTCCAGTCTAATTTATCATCTAGCCGCACTCCCAGGTATTTATAGGTCTGCACCATCTGCACACAGTCACCTCTGATGATCACGGGGTCTATGAGGGGTCTGGGCCTCCTAAAATCCACCACCAGCTCCTTGGTTTTGCTGGTGTTCAGGTGTAGGTAGTTTGAGTCGCACCATTTAACAAAGTCATTGATTAGGTCCCTATACTCCTCCTCCTGCCCACTCCTGATGCAGCCCACGATAGCAGTGTCGTCAGCGAACTTTTGCACGTGGCAGGACTCCGAGTTGTATTGGAAGTCTGATGTATATAGGCTGAACAGGATCGGAGAAAGTACAGTCCCCTGTGGCGCTCCTGGGTTGCTGACCACAATGTCAGACGTGCAGTTCCCAAGACACACATACTGAAGTCTGTCTTTAAGATAGTCCACGATCCATGTCACCAGGTATGAATCTACTCCCATCTCTGTCAGCTTGTTCATAAGCAGCAGAGTTTGAAATAAATGTTACAATAAAAAACAACAATTGAAACTATATTATAATGATTCAAAATGATGATCAATGGTGTGGGACACTAGTGTAGTGCTGCAGCCTGATGTCAGCTTTTGTCTCCTGATCTGAAATGTAAGGTGGGCCCACACCACTGCGTGTTCCACTTGGCCTTGATCAACTGACACTTTGCTACTGCCTTCCCACCCCCAAGATAACCTCTTACAGACTACTGATGTGTTCATTATGTTGCTGAGGTATACAATGGTATCTGTTGATAATACACAATTTTGAATGTCAGTTACATACTTGTAAATATCTGGACATATATTTTTATTTTAATTTATATATTTTGTGGTATTGGGCTGTATAGTGCCCGACCCAGCACAGACTTACATAGAGGCACGTGTCAAAGGAACAGAAATCTTTTATTTTTCTTCAGCCATTTGGTCATGTGGTCATGTTGGTTGTGCACACTTGGAGAGGTATTTGGTGCAATTAAAATCCTTTATTTGAACCCAGAACTGTGTAATCTTTATACTTTAGCAAAACCAGCTTTATTCAGCTTGAAACAGGAACACCACAGTTATTTATTGTAGCGGGATCCACCACTCTATTATACAGACACAGCAGTCAGGGAGGGTCATGGCCAAGCTAGTGGCCAAGTAATACTGTTCCCTACATTTATAATGTTCCTTGCATCACTCATCAATGACAGGCACTTATAGTGCGAACGCGGTCGGCTCGGATTTGCTTTCACTGCAAGCCGCTACAGTGCTGGAAGCCTGCGGTTGCCCCGACAACTGATAAGCAGTCTTCTACAGATGCAGTGATCGCGCTTTGGGATGCTCTTCGGCGTGGCAGCCCATATACTAGCCATCCCCTGCGGCTTCACCCGCGTATTAGTGAAATAGGACAATGAGGAGGGCCCGGCCCAGCTCTCTACTCCCGATGTCACTCTTCCCCCTCCCCTCGGCCCACAGCCTCTGTCTTGGATTAGTGCAAATATATCACTCCTGTAAGCAAACTATGATTCTTAGCACAATGAGAGAAGTCACAAAATCAACCGGTATGTTCAAGCAAATTATAGAAAAAAAAGATCTAAATCCGTTAAGTAGTTCTCTCATACGCTAACTAAGCAGAGTTAAGGTTATGCCCGAGGCAGACACGTGAGTGAGGAGGGCCCCGCCCGCCCTCCCCGCAGCCCAATGAGTCTCTCTCAAGATTCACACTAATAAATCGGTACTGCAAGCGAACTATGATACTTAGCGCGATGAGTAAGTCGCAAAATCAAAGGAATGTTTAAGCAAATTATAGAAAAAAACCTGATCTACTGTAAATCCGTTAAGTAGTTCTCTTATGAAAAGTGGACAGACAAACAAACGGGTCTAAAAAACTATGAAAAATTTCGCACTTGGACCACGAAATTTTTAAAACCGTTTCTTAGTGAGCACCTATGGGCCAAGGGTAACCTACATTCTAAATTTCAAGTCCCAAGTCCTCATGGTTCGGGAGATTTCTTGATGAGTGAGTCAGTGGTATTTGGCTTTTATATACAGTAATCCCTCACCTATCGCGGGGGTTACGTTCCAGAGCCCCCCGCGATAGGTGAAAATCCGCGAAGTAGCGACCTATATTTATTTTATTATTTATACATGTTTTAAGGCTTTATAAACCCTTCCCACACTCTTATAAACCTTTCTCACTCTCTTGTTAACCTTTCCCACACTCTTATAAACACTTCCTATGCTCTTAAACACTTTCTACATTCTTAAACACCGCAGACCAACACTGCACACTGCACGCAGCGATCAGACGTCAATGTGTCTGCACTCGCTTTGTGAAGGGGGGCAGCTGAACTCACGCTGAGCAGAAATGGACTTTGTGCTGCTTCTGCCAAAATGCCTGCTTGTCGCTCTGCGTGTTCAGAAGGAGGAGGAGTGTGTGTGTATGTGTGGGTGTGTGTGTGAGGGCTGAAAGCACGTTCGCTCAAACCCCCCTCCCCGGAAGCGCAGTTCGCATTGTCAAGGGGGTGGGGAGCTGAATGAACGCTAAGGAGAAGTGGACTTTGTGCTGGCTTTGTGCTGCTTGTCGCTCTGCCTGTCAATAATTTAAAAGCCTGTACATCACCAATTTTCCTGTCTCACTGTCTTGTCTTGCGTGAAGTTAAAATGTTTTATAATAGTGAGATGTTACTCATATCCTTAGCCCGACATCCACATATCATATGTGTTAACAAAGTGTGTTTTATAAGTTTACATGTGTTTAAAGCATGTGGGATGGGTATTTTAAGGCTTAAACTATAAAAATGTTTATTTATATGGTCTTTCTATATCGCGGATTTTCTCCTGTTGCTGATGGGTCTGGAACATAACTTCCGCGATAGACGGGCAATCACTTGTATTTAAAAACCCGCGAAGTCGTGAATCCGCGAAAAGTGAACCGCGAAGTAGCGAGGGATTACTGTATATAAAAGATAGCTTCTATTATAGTGGAAGTAAGTTAGATACACTGTCAAAGTGTTGAGGTGCCACCTTCGGTAGACCCTATATAGTAGGACATCAACAAAAAAAAAAATGAACAAAAGAAATTGGGACTGTAGGTCCAAGGCAATTTTACCAAAAGAGTTGCTCTATAAAATAAAGCTGTTTCCATATGGCAGGCCAAATAATCACTTAGAGATATCTTTAAATCATTTAAACATAACTTTTTGAAATGGAATTAGTCCCAAGGTTCCTTGATTTCTAAAACCCCTAAAACAAAGTCTAAATAATTTTTAGAGGTCTAGGAGAATTTATAAAAAGTCAGAAACAAGAGCCTGATCATGTATATTATGACAACTTCATATACAATGGAATCAAGCATGCATGGCACGCCATTCACAACCAGTTTTCTTCAACACAGAGGTGTCCAAGGTGGATAAGTCATAATATGATGTTAGTTAAATAAGGTTTTTAAGGCTTTTTGAGAAAAATGATGTAACAATTGATATAAAAGTACGAAACATCATAGGGTCAGTTGCAGTGTGCCTGAGATAGAACCGTATTAGCAGCAGTTCACGACCAGACTACATAGTACAGTACTGAAAGAAGCTGATCCTCAGGTCTAAGAGTTATCTCAGTAAACAGTGGAACAAGATCAATTTAACTCATCCACATTTAGTCTAGTTTTGGATTAGTGTTTCTCCTCATTATGCTCAGCTGACTGTTTGAATTTTAGTTAACAGCAGGGCACAGCCAATTATCATCTCGCCCTTTGTCAATTAACAATGTGCCACTACACATTCCTCTTGATTTAAAGGGACAGAGTACAAAAACAGTACATCCTCATGTAAACTTATAAAAAAAAAATAGTCATTACTGTAAATGTTATAGACTTGAGTGTATGAAAAGGTCCAGAAATCCCCATGTGGAAAGTAATGACGACAAGAGATGCGCATTAGTAGAATCATATCTGAAGCATAATTTTTTTCTCTGTAATTCATGGGTGGATCCAGTGTATGTTTATGTGTTCACCCTGTGATGGACTGGTGCCTTGTCCAGGAGTTGTTACTTCGTTCTGCTTATTGCTTGCTAGGATTGGCTCCAGCTACCCCACAACCCTGCTCTGGATAAGCAAGTTTGATAATAGATGGAGGGATGGAAGGATCTACCATCAGGTTGACCTGGGGCCCCATTTATAAATGGTGCATACACACAAAAATATTGCATTCGCTCCTTTCCACGCTCACCTCAAGATGTATAAAAACTAAACTTGGTGTAAAGTCACATACATTTTCATGACAAGGTCCCCTCTTGCATATTGTTTCTGCTTGGTTTTGCAAACTGGTGAAAGTGCTACTGACAGGACTACTGTGGTCTGCTTTTCTCTTTTAGATTCACATCTATGATGTGGGTTTTATCAAATGTACCGAAATTAATTGCATATCGTTTACAAAATTAATTCACTTGATTGCAATCATTCTGTAACAATATAATGGAGCATGGAATGGCCAAAGTATTCCAACTACAATGGCTGCTTTAGCATTGTTAGAAGATATCACAAATGGAAGAATTAGAAGAAGATGATGATGATGACTGGCTTCTAAGTTGATTTCGATTTCCAACAGCTCTCCTTTTGGAGCTATGTGGCGAACTGGCGCCAGTTTTACAAAAGCAGATTTTGAGGAATTGTGCTCTGCCTGCTCCTTTGCAAGTTCTGTCCACTCTCAGGTTTTTAGCCACAGAAGCTTTTCAGCATGAACTTGCTGATGATTGTGTATTTCACAAACATCACTGAGCCGTGCCATGCCAGCTTATCCACTTATCATCCAGATATATAAGATTTCCTTACACTGCGGTTGAACTGGAAAACATAAAACTACAATTCACAGCAACCTCCGGTTTTAC